>NC_045962.1:63889754-64127536 GCF_010909765.2 Amblyraja radiata | reverse complement strand
TAGGGTGTGTTACCGCAACGGCGGCAGCGGAAGAGACGACCTGGGGGTCGTGTAGAACGGTCACCCGGCGGCGCCATTGCCGCACAGGGCGCGGTGTGAGAGGGGTGAGTGATGAGGGACAGAGAGACAGACCAGGGCATCCACTGGGCCCTCCACTGGACCTCCATTGGCCCTCCACTGAACACCCCCCCCCCCACCCCCCCCCCCCCCCCACCACATTTGAGTGGTTGAGTGGTGCCATCTGCTTCATATGATGTTCTGCCACTGTCTTCTGTCCTTAGCTAGCCAGCAAGCTCTGACCAGAGAGTTGATGTTCTTTTTGCTGCAGTCTGCACTCCATCTTTTTGGTGGTCTTCCTCATGGGAGGTTTTCATGACTCATGCCTCAAATGCTAGTTTGGAAAAGCGTGATGGCGGCATTGGCTGTATATGGCCGAAGTAACGTAGTCTTTTTGTTGTAATTCTTTCCAGAATGGTTAATTCGATACCAAAGGTTGCACGTATGGAGGTGTTCCGGATCCTGTCGAGACATGACACTCCCATTATTTTGCGAAGGCACATAATTTCAAATGTTGAAAATCTGTTTTCATTTTCCTTCTTTAGTGTCCATGTTTCCACTCCATACAGCAGTATTGAGAGCACAAGTACTTTATAGAGCTCGATCTTAGTGCTGCTTCAGATGTCTTTGGCGCTTCATATCTTTTAGAGTTTTTGAACAGTCCCAGCAGCTTTCCCAATGCGTAATTTTACATCTTCGGACCAGGATCCAGCTTGACATAGCTATGCAAAATAACTCCAGCAAAATGTCAAATCCTTATGCTCTGTAATATTAATTTTGCAGTAGCCTTTTCACTGTTTGTCATGGCAAGGCATTTCCATCCCTGGAACAAGTCTCTTCATAATTTGCATTTGATCAACCTGTCTGTCTAGAATTTAATTAATGATCCATATGTTAAATGTAATCTTATTAATGAACCACATTGGGCTGTCAGAACGTCTTCCTGGCTATAATATACTGCAGCCACTGTTGCTAATCTGGTATTGTTACTAAAACCTCTTTGTTTCAATTACCGATCAATAATCAACCAGAATTAAATTATTTCCAATCTTTCTTATTCAATAGATGGAGAATTTAGTTAATGTACACTCCCTTCTCCTTCAGATCTTGAAGATAAATATAATTCAAACTGATGTGGTGAGTAACATGTCTCCGCTACCTTTTAAGATAATTAAAATGATGCTTTTTTTAAATGAATCAAGGAATTGGATTTAATTCTTATTAGTTGAGTTAAAATGGGTGTTGCATGCAGCACTCATTCAGTAATTCCCTAAAACAAAGACATATTTGGGGAAATCTGTTTAAAAAAAATAGTTTGAGTCTTTTCCTCCTTTTTACTACAGTGTAATGCAACATGCGCGATTCCCAATGGAATGGTCAGCAGAGAGTGCAGCTGTTACATCATTGGTTTAAGTATTGGTATTGGTTTATAATTATCATTTGTACTAAGATATATGTACGGTAATCTTAGTTTATTGTATTGCATTTTGTTGTTTATTGTACAGTATTATCATTGTTATGTTGCTATATTTATTGACTAAATACTACTAATTGTATTATTGTTGTTTTATAAGGTTTTTTGTCAGTCAGTCATACCCATATGAATTTATTGTACTTGGGCTTTATTTTGTGTCACGCAGAAAGTCCCCTTGTGGACTGTGGAGACTACATGTTGCCCGATTATTACCCACAGCTTTTAGTTGTGAATGTCTGGATACCTGGATATGGTGAGGGTATATCCACTATTGGAGAATGTAGGACAAAGGACATAGACTGAGAATAAAGACATACCTTTAGAAAGGAGGTGAGGAGGAATTTCTTTAGTCAGAGGAGGGTGAATCTGCGGAATACATTGCCACAGATGGCTGTAGAAGCCAAGTCATTGGATATTTTCAAGGCACAGATTAACAGGTTCTTGATTAGTAATGGGCCTGTCCCACTTGGACAACTTTTTACGTGCCTACAGGAGACTATGCAGTCGCCACATCGACGCCACATGTTCACGGGTGGTTGCCGGGGAGTCGCCTTCATGGTCGTGAGTAGTTCCCGCATTCTGGGAACTAGTCGCGGCCTCATTATGGTCGCCGCAAATTTTTCAACATGTTGAAAAATGAACGGTGACCAGAATGAAGCCGCCATGGAGAGTAGCGAGAATTCTCGTGCTGTAGGTGGGTCGCCAGGAGGTCCTGGTGGGTTGCCAGGAGGTGGAAGGTCCTCATAGGTTGCAGCCGATGCTGACCAGTGAATTTCAGTGGCTCATTGGGAAGAAAAAATGTAAGCAGTAGTTTTCAGAAACAAGGATAACCGACCGGTAATGTTAAATGTTTGCCGAGCTTCACAGCCATGTATCTCTGGTTTCTTAAAAGTTATCTCCACCACTTCTCCCCCCTTCTCCCCGCTCTCCTCCCCTCTATTAAAGGATTCACCGTACACTGTGCTTTCACCATCTTAATTACAGCGCCAATCTTCCTGTTCATGTGTGTGTCTGTATTACCTTGGCTTTGCACCGTGTGAATTTCACTCAGACAGCGATCCCCCCCCCCCCCCCCCCCCACCCCCCCCCCCCCCCCCCCCCCCCCCCCCCCCCTCCGCTTGCCCTGTCCCCCACCTGCATAACAGGCTGGTGAAGGAAGCGATGTGTGTGTGTGTGTGTGTTTTCCACTCTGACAGTCGCCGTTCCAGTTGCCGGTTTTTGAGGCGACTGCTGGCAACTAGACAGTCGCCGGCAGTCACTTGAAAATTGGCCTAAGTGGGACAGGCCCACAAGGGTGTCAGGGGAGAAAGCAGGAGAATGGGATTGAGAGGGAAATATAGATCAACTATGATTAAATGGTGGAGTAGACATGATGGACCGAATGGCCGAATTCTGCTTCTATAACTTATGAACATGCGCCCAGAATGATTGGAGTAATCAAAATCAAAAACTGTAATCAAGACTGTTAAAAACTTTGTTTGCTTGCTATCCAGTCAAATCACCTTACATTAGTATAATTGGTTCACACACAGGGACAGGTAATGCAAAGAAAATAATAACCAGACCAGAGTGCAGAATACAGTGTTATAGTATCACATTATTTTAGCATTGTTACAGCTGCAGAGCAAGTGTAGATACAAAAAAAAAAGGCCTGAAATAAGGTAGTATTGGAGATGGAACAATAACCTTAGCTAATGAGAGGCCTATTTAGTCGTCTGATAACAGAGGGTGAGAAGGTGTTCCTGAATCTAGCGGTAACTGCTTTCAAGCTTATGTATCTTTTGCTAGCTAGGAGAGCGGAGAAGTTGAAATGGTAGGGGAGTAAGTGGTTCTTCATAATGTTGTTTGCTCTCCCGAGATGGCATTAAGTATTGATGGAGTCATTTGGTGGAGGCCGGTTTGGGCATTGTTGCTAGAAAGCCTGAAAAGTGACACAGAGCCTGAAAGAGTCTCTGTCCATGGCAGATAGACACAAAATGCTGGAGTAACTCAGCGGGGCAGGCAACATCTCTGGATAGAAGGCTTGGGTGATGTTTCGGGGCGAGTCCCTTCTTCATACTGAAGAAGGGTCTCGACCCGAAATGCCACTCATTCCTGCTCTCCAGAGATGCTGCCTGTCCCGCTGAGTTACTCCAGCATTTTGGGTCTACCTTCGGTTTAAATCAGCATCTGCAGTTTCTTCCTACACTCTGTCCATGGTAGTTAGAACAGCTGGAAAATAAAATAGACTCAAAAAGCTGGAGTAACTTAGCGGGTCAGGCAGTCTCTCTGTACCAAAGAAATAGGTGACGTTTTAGGTTTGCAGTTCCTTCATACACAACTGGAAAGAATTAGGACAGGGGTGTGGTGTGTTTTAGTTGAGTGTGGCCACATCTCTCTCAAGAACCTTCCATGATCATCCTCAAATATAAAACACAGGTGACTTTACATCACTGTTAGTCACTGACTCATAACTCTAGGGAAATTGCCGTTTATATCAGCTCTGATTAGCTGCATTAATCACTGTGAGACATCTGATTTCCACCACAAGCAGAGAATTGAAAATAAAGCCAATCACCTGCAAACAGAAACACATTAATGTGTCCATTGAGATTTTGTATCTTATGTCTCCTTGGCAACTTTCTGCGTGGTTTGCTTTTTGTTCTGCCAAGAGCTAAAATTGAAGGTTGCAGGTCAAACATCATTGTTTCAATTAATCCACCTAAGGCAAAGATAACTATTGCACACATTGATGACATCTTGTGCATGCTAATTAAATTCCAAAAATGCCTGCTGTGTTAAACCGAACTGTGCTTGGAAATACCTGATCCGGTTTTGCAATGAGCAGAAAGTATCGGCAACGAAAGTATCAAACATACTCAAAATAGCCTTCATGAGCAATTTGTGCCAAATGCATCAAGTGTGTCCAATTTGTTTCAGCGCTTTCAGATCTTTTCTCATTAAGTCAAAGTGATTACACATTAGTCTTACTGCAGCTAATCTGAGCACTGATATAATCGGCAATCTCCATAGAGTTATGAGTCTGTGCTTCACAGTAATATAAGGTCACTTGTGCTATGGATCTAGCTTCATTAAGGATGATCATGGAGGGGTTGGAGAGGGATGTGGCCACACACACCCCATGTCTCACCCTGCCCTCATGTATTCCCACATTCCCATGTTCTCATTGATCCTCTTCCTCTTCTTACATGAATGATTCCCTGCTGGAAGTCAGACCTACCATCTTCTGCAATTTTAGCCTAATATCTATGCACAAAATTTGAGATTATTGTTAAGGTACAGGACCATATTTCCCCACTTGAGTCTGATTGTATCTTTGAATGCTTTTCAAATTGGCTTGTCATACATTGGAGAGAAGTGATCCTGGATATTTCCTGCTTCCTGTCTCAGTATCTCAAGTTAATTACATTTGTTCTTCATCCCCAGTTAGTTTCGGGCCATGCTGGATGTACCAAAGATCAAGCACTGTTCTTGATTACTTTTATCTCTTCAGCTAAGGCAGTGGGAAAAATCTTGTTTTTATTCCTTATGCATTTTATACATGTGGTTGTAGGTACTGTACCTAATCCAGTTTTGCAATGGACAGAAAGTATTTATATAATATATATGATATGATACTGTTCAAGTATAATTATATATCTTTTGTATTCAATTAGATTGTTTGGGGTTAGACAGTCATCCTCATGAGTCCTAAAATTGGTTAAACTGGAGTAGAGGAACTTAATGAAAATTTCTTTAATTGGGCATATTTTTATTTTTTTCTTAAATTTTACTCCAGCATTTTTCAAACGGTATCAATCATTCTCCAAATGATGTTAATTGTGGTAAAAAATGGCAATGTTCACCTGCAATGAAATCATCAAATTCACCGATCTGAACAATTTAATTTGTCATTTACTCGCAGAAAAATCAGCTCTTATTAGCCCAGTTTTTCCCCCCAGGATGTGTTGTTCAAAAGGCCAATATTCAAGCTGCATATTTTGTATGCTCATGAAGACGTGAAACCCCATGTGACTTTTGGTCCCCTAATTTGAGGAAGGACATTCTTGCTATTGAGGGAGTGCAGTGTAGGTTTACAAGGTTAATTCACGGGATGGCGGGACTGTCATATGCTGAGAGAATGGAGCATCTGGGCTTGTACACTCTGGAGTTTAGAAGGATGAGAGGGTAATCTCATTGAAACATATAAAATTGTTAAGGGCTTGGACACGCTAGAGGCAGGAAACATGTTCCCGATGTTGGGGGAGTCCAGAACCAGGGGCCACAGTTTAAGAATAAGGAGTAAGCCATTTAGAACGGAGACGAGGAAACACTTTTTCTCACAGAGAGTGGTGAGTCTGTGGAATTCTCTGCCTCAGAGGGCGGTGGAGGCAGGTTCCTGGATGCTTTCAAGAGAGAGCTAGATAGGGCTCTTAAAAATAGCGAGTCAGGGGATATGGGGAGAAGGCAGGAACAGGGGCACTGATTGCGGATGATCAGCCATGATCAGATTGAATGGTGGTGCTGGCTCGAAGGGCCAAATGGCCTACTCCTGCACCTATTGTCTATTGTCTATTGTCTATTGACTTCAAATATGTTCACATGTGTGCCTTGACTCCTTTGCCCATAGAGATCAAGCCTTTGGTCGCTCCCGTGCTCTGAACCTCGCAATTCCAATCTGTTGTTACTGACTTCTGTAACATCTCACCGTTTGTTGCTCATTGCTGCTTTTCCACCCAAACTCCATATCTATGAAGAGAAGTCCACAGGGGAAGGCAGCGTGGACATGGACATGGACATGGAAATGGATCTGTTCCTCTGTTGCACGATCCCTGAAATGCAGACAATGGCACACTGCACTCCTGTCCTTACCGATACCTCTTTGGCAGCTTATTGCATCTGAATGAAGCCCTGGATCCCATGTGCAAATATATATTTCCTCCAAGCGATTTTCATCACAAATCTACCCAGGTCCCTCAAAAAGATTTGAAGCTCTCTCACAAACTCGGCCCATTTTTCAATCAATTCGTTCAGGATCACATTCTCTTGCATTCAGAAGAGTGTTGATGCTATTGAAGCAAGCCCCTTTTATGTGACGGCAGCAAAGAATGCAAGAACCTGCAACATGTCCACAGGGAATACCAAGCATAAACAAACAATGGCAGCATTCGTATCAAGTTGTACATTGAAATCTGACATTATTGTTCCGTGAGCCTCAAGCTACTTGTTCTTTATGTGACTTTCACAAATGGCATTAGGATGACCGACAACATTGTATTGATACTAAAATACAATGTGGAATAATTTGTTAGCCAGATCTTCTAAAACCCCTGACACTGCAAGTGTTTCTCTCCTATTTGCAGGGCATGGTATCATCAAAAGAAAGCACACTTCTGCATACTGTTTGGAAAAATCTAAGGATTCAGATTTAATTGGTAGCAGTCATCGGGCCAAGTACAGCTTTTGCCGTCTATTATCGTTTTATTTTCCCATCATGAGTGCATTTAAAATTTAAATTGGTCAACTTGCTATAATTCTTAATCTCAAGTCAAGTCAAGTCACATTTATTTATATAGCACATTTAAAAACCAACTCTCGTTGGCCAAAGTGCTTTACATTTGTCATAAGAATAGTATAAACAAACAAACTACATACACATATACATATAGCCCTCGCTCAGTGGACGTCAGGAAAGGCTTGGGAGTATAGATACGTTTTTAGTCTTGACTTAAAGGAGTCGAAGGAGGGGGCAGTTCTGATGGGAAGGGGGATGCTGTTCCACAGTCTAGGAGCTGCAACCGCAAAGGTGCGGTCGCCCCTAAGCTTATGCCTAGACCGCGGGATATTCAGCAGCCCCAAGTTGGACGATCTGAGGGACCTGGAGGTGGAGTGGTGGGTGAGAACACTTTTAATGTAGGAGGGGGCAAACCCATTGAGGGCTTTGTAGACATAGAGGAGGGTCTTGAAATGTTAACGAAATCGCACAGGGAGCCAGTGAAGAGAGGCCAGGATCGGGGTGATGTGGTCCCTTTTTCGGGTGCCCGTCAGGAGTCTCGCTGCGGCGTTTTGGACCAGTTGCAGGCAGGACAGGGAAGATTGACTGATGCCAGTGTAAAGAGAGTTGCAGTAATCTAGGCGGGAGGAGATAAATGTGTGGATGATCTTTTCGAGGTCATCAAAGTGGAGGAATTGTTTTTTTTAAGCTAACGTCCGAAGCTGAAAGAAGCTAGCTTTTACCACTGCTTTGACTTGTTTGTCAAATTTCAGTGCTGAGTCAAATATCACGCCGAGGTTTTTGACGTGAGGTTTGAGTAGTGGGGTAAGGCTTCCAAGGCTGCTTTGATTGAGTTCGAGGGGCTGAGATGGATGACCTCAGACTTACTCTCATTTAGTTGGAGGAATTTCTGGGCCATCCAGCACTTTATATCCTTGAGGCAGCGGGTAAGGTTAAGCAGATTTGATTGGTTTTTGGGCTTCAGGGGGAGATAGAGATAGGATGTTGTGTATATCTTTCATGAAGAAATTTATCTTCCATTACAGGTCATAAGGTCATGTCATAAGTGATAGAAGCAGAATTAGACCATTCGGCCCATCATGGGTCAGCATCTCTGGAGAAAAAGAATAGATGTTTCGAGACCCTTCTTCTGTCCCAAAACATCAAGTATTCATTTTCTCCAGAGATGCTGGCTGACCTGCTGATTTACTCCAAAATGTTATGTCTATCTTCAGTGTAAACTACCATTTACAGTTCCTTCCTACACAAGGGATAGGTGGATACAGATGAGGCGAATTTGATTGGCAAATGGGTGGGCAAAGGCTAGAGATACTGCCTAACCTATTGAATTATGCCAGCACTTTGTGTTTTACTGTTGTGTTTCTTCTTTATCCTCCACGAGATGCGTTGGAATGTCCAATTATGGTATCACTTCCATTGACTTCAGAATAAATGTGTTTATTTATTTCAAGAATTGCTTGCTAAACTTAACGCAATTCATCCTAAAAGACCCTAAATAATCCCACAAGCAAATAAATTCTCTTATTTGAATGTCACCAAAATATATGCTACCCTACAATTTCCAGCTGTGTTTCCTGTGAGCTCCTGTCTTTATGAAACCCCTGAAAAATATTAACCAATGCATGTTTCTCCATTCATTAGTCATAAAGAATTAGTTTAATCAATCTGAAGAAGGGTCTCGACCCGAAACGTCACCCATTCCTTCTTTCCAGAGTTGCTGCCTGTCCCGCTGAGTTACTTCAGCATTTTGTGTCTACCTTTGATTTAAACCAGCACCTGCAGTTCTTTCCTACACAGTTTAAAGTAACACCAGGTGTTTTTCATTTACTTTATCTTCTCAGTGGAATGTTGGTGAAGGACTGCATCTTCTTAATTACATTGTGTTAAAGAATAACAAAGATTTAGTTCTCCCACTGGTCAATTTTAGACAGTTGGTATCCCACAATGGCCTTGCAATCTCCTGAAGTTTCAACAGTTTCTCTGCTCTTCATTATAACTTGGGTTGCATGCTAAAAATACTTGCAATGGTAAAACACTGCTTTAATCAGTTAGTCATGGCTTGATGTAAAGATACCTGTAAAAATTAGAAACAAATCTTTATTACTGCAGTATACTGAGTGGGCTAACATATGATGAGCTTTTGATGGCAGGAGGAGTTGGCCTCCACTGTCTTCTGTGGCAGAGAATTCCACAGATTCGCAACTCTCTGGGTGAAAACATTTTTCCTCATCTCAGTCCCAAATGGCCTACCCCTTATTCTTAAACTGTGACCCCTGGTTCTGGACTCCCCCCAACATCAAGAACAATTTTCCTGCATCTACCCTGACCAATCCTCTAAGAATTTTATATGTTTCTATAAGATCCCCTCTCATCCTAAATTCAAGTGAACACAAGCCCAGTCGACCCATTCTTTCATCATATGTCAGTCCCGCCATCCTGGGAATTAACCTGTGAACCTACGCTGCTCTCCCTCAATAGCAATAATGTCCTTCCTCAAATTAGGAGACTAAAATTGCACACAATATTCCAGGTGCGGTCTCACCAGCGCCCTGTACAACTGCAGTAGGACTTCCTTGCTCCTAAACTCAAATCCTCTCGCAATGAAGGCCAATATGCCATTGGCTTTTTTCACTGTCTGCTGTACCTGCATGCTTACTTTCAGTGACATACTCGCCTATGTTTCAATGCAAACTTCAATGATAGCTTAGACTTAATCATCTCAGCATGCAAAAGTTCAACTATTGACTGTATGCTGAACCTAGAGCAAGTAACATGTTTGTGGCAGCAGGAGTCAGTACTTTAGGAGCTAGCCTAAGAAAACATATGTATAAATTCATTTGCAGGATAAATAACTGTAAAAATGTAACTGTCGTGGCTTTGTCAAACATAAGGTTTAGCACTACATGCTACGAATCCCAGTTGTGGAAACACTGGTATTGTTGTCTCATTGTAGGACGCTGATTTTTCTTTTTTATTCTGGATTTTAAATCATGTATTGTGTTTTTTTCAATATCTAATTTATGATGCTTTTGTGTGATATACTAAGATTTGATATGTAGTTTATGATGTTTTTATATGCAACTAAGCTGAGAACTAACCAGTCTAATGCCTGCTGAAGGGTTAAAGGTTCTTAGCCATACTGTCAATCCGGATACAAGACAGGGGCTTAATGCAAGATGACAATGGTGGCGGTGGCAGCGAAACAAATGTGTTAGTAAGAGGATTGGGGTCTTCTGTCCCCTCAAAAACGCCCTGATTGTTACGAGGTCAGCTGCGACTGGTAGCCTCTGGGCACAAAGACTGAATGGTGGCCGTGTGAGGCAAGGAAAGACAGCTCACAGGTCGGTGTGTCTGGATCGAGGCATCGGTGGAGTTGGCCACTGGAGTTCGACTGGACCACCCGTTGCTCTAAGATGCCGAGTGCATGGATTGGACATGGCCTGTGGAGGCAGGGAGCAGTGGAGCAGAGGTGGAGGACAGCATTAACTACTCTTGGCCAGGCCGACACTGCAGTGCCTCCAAGACAACAGGCCTTCTCTACATTTCTAACAACTCTACATTTACTGTATAACAATTTAGACCAGAATCATGAAAATGGGGCTAAAACAAGGTGACTCTTGCATACTGTCTCAGTATACTATTCCCATACACTTAACTAAGTTTGTACTTATGTATAGTAATACTATTACTGAACTATATGCAAAAAAGAAATTTAAATGTACCTCGGTACATGTGACAATAAAGTACCATTGAAGTTCAGGGGTGAAGTGCTTCAATCACAAATCTGGAGTCCTAACATCTGTTTTTGAGAAGGGAAGGATATTCATTGCATTTCGTCAAAAACCTCTCCCACCTCGTGTCTAAAGAGCTAATCTCTAAGAAAAATGCAAGAAGCAGCACCGGCCGCTAGATACTGTACGGCCTTCTTCAACCTCACCAAAACCGTTGACTTGGAAGGGAATGTGACACTTCTTCCTACAATTCAGCCTCTTATTCCCCATAGAAATAGTCCTATGCTGAAGATAGACACAAACAGCTGGAGTAACTCGGCAGGACAGGCAGCATCAATGGAGAGAAGGGTATGTTTTGGGTTGAGACCCTTCTTCATAGTTTTATGCTAGCAGGTAAGCCATGATTCTACAATAGAACCATTCTCAGTGAAGTCTCCTGTCAGATGAAGCTGCTCCATTTTTTCACCACTTTACACCATTATTGTTGCTGTAGCAACTCAGCTTCAATAAATTCTGTAATGGTAGAGCTTTGTCGTCAATGGCAGTGTAATAAATTAATACTTAGAAATTTAGCCTTGCTACTACACTAATTAGCAATTACAAATTAATTCATATGCATAAAGCTTTACGATAATACTTGATCGTGCTCAACTGTTTTTAATGTCTCTCCTAGATACTATAACATTCCAGCAGCCGTTACCTTC
Organism: Amblyraja radiata; assembly: GCF_010909765.2. Classification (NCBI taxonomy): domain Eukaryota; kingdom Metazoa; phylum Chordata; class Chondrichthyes; order Rajiformes; family Rajidae; genus Amblyraja; species Amblyraja radiata. The sequence goes on along the minus strand of NC_045962.1, from coordinate 64,116,076 downwards.
ACAGTCAAGCATTATATGTTCAGAATGATTAGTGAACTGGTGAAAAGCAAAGAAGTTGCCACATAATGTTGAATCTTGAAAACATTCCTGGAAACATGATTGCAGCACAGGGAGATTTAAACTGACAGATATCATAGCCACAATGCCTTTTAAGTAATATTCCCTTAGTGAAATTTGAGGCAAAAATTGATATACATTAGGGAATTTTATTCTATTTTGATAAATAGGCATGGGGTTCAATGATTTTTTGACTGAAAGAAAACAGACAGAAATCAATTAAATTTTTTTTACAGCAGCCTTTTAAAGGTTATGGGATTCAAAATTGTTGTCAACAGTATTAATTGATCAGAGCTTAACAAGCTTTTATGACATTCCTCTGTTCATTATTTTAAGTAAGGGATTAATTAGTTTTATTTTAAATGAATTAATGCTGATTAGAAGACTGGTTAATGTCAATATTAGAATAGTGGGCAGAGAAATGCCACATGGATCTTTTAATTATTTCCCCAGAGATATTATTCATGACTTATAGATTGCAAATCCTTAGTTATTAGAATTGATTTCTCAAAACTTTCGTAATGGTGTAAGCACCACCGCCATTTGGCATACAGATTTCATATAGACGGAGGGATCTTCACAATAAGTATAACAAACAAAAATAAAGGGATAGAAAATCATAATCCTAATCATAATCCCAGGCAAGGAATCGGCTCTGATGGTAAGCCCGCGGGCTTAAAGTCATTCCCGAGCAAAGCTTCCAGCTCCACGATGTTAGGTCGCAGAGCAACCAGAGATATGATCCGGCAAACAATCGCATCTCCGGCAAGGTAAGAGATTGAAAAAAAAGTTTCCCCCGACGCCCCGCCCACCCCCCACACAAAACAAACCAGAGAACATTAATACATACTTTTTAAACACACTAAAAATAACAAAAAAGAGACGAAAAGAAAAGACAGACTGTCGGCGAGGCTGCCATTGGAGCGCCACCCGCCACCTGGTTTCACCTGGTGAAAAGAGGACAGAATAAAGGGTTCAATATTTGAACTTAATTTGTTGCATTTTTGGATACTTTTTTATATGTTTAGATTTGGGGATAATATTCAAAATGTAAAAAACTAAAAATATATTTTGTAAATTTTGTGGAATGCATGAATGCAAGTATTTATACCTTGACATGATTGAACATCAAGACCACAACTAATTGCTTCACCCTTTCATCTTAACTCTTCATCAAACAATCATCTGGGAATGAAAATCTACTAAATTTGTCTTCCATCTCATTGGTCAAGATATATTATGGGTATTGTGGACTGAAGGGACAAGTTTCCAGAGGGCTAGTATGGACATTGTGGGCCAAATGGATTATTGGGGTAACAGCTCAGTCACTCAAGCCTGATGTACTGGCAGCTCACTCACGACTGGTGGACGAGCAGTTGACTCACGGCTATTCCTTGAAATTCCATTTTAAGCAGGGTGCAAGGCCACTGAATTCAAGTGCAGTTTCCTACCACTTCAAGCAGGGTGCAAGGCCACCAAATTCAATTGTAGTTTCATACAATTTCATGCAGCGTGCAAGGCCACCAAATTCAAATGCAGTTTCATACCATTTCATGCAGGGTGCAAGGCCACCAAATTCAAATGCAGTTTCATACCATTTCAACCAGGGTGAAACCAGCATAAAACCACACAAAACACCACATAAACACCACACTCACAGTTCAGTATGCATTCAGTGTGTTCAGTTGATTCACAGCTCAAACAGAGTCGTGACCTCTCCCTCCCCCATCCTCCAGAGACTGAAACACACCCACACTTCCAGGTTTTATAATTCCTCCCCCCTCCCACCGGAAGGGGCGTGGCCTTCATGGCATGATTCACAGAAGAGAGATTCTCAACATTTTTAAAAACATAATAACACTTTTATTTTTCATTGATGGGAAGAATCCTCTGCACCTGATGAGCGGAGGGGGACTGAGTAAGACGGCCAAAAATCACAGCAGTAAGTGGTAGTGTTTTATCTAAAATCAATATACAGTGCAAACAGGAAGTTGGGCAGTTACCACCACCAACAACCATTTGCAGTGCAGCATTTCAAAGCAGTTACCACCACCAACAACCATTTGCAGTGCAGCATTTCAAAGTAGTTATCACCACCAACAACCATTTGCAGTGCAGCATTTCAAAGCAGTTACCACCACCACCAACAACCATTTGCAGTGCAGCATTTCAAAGCAGTTACCACCACCAACGACCATCTGCAGTGCAGCATTTCAAAGCAGTTACCACCACCAACGACCATCTGCAGTGCAGCATTTCAAAGCAGTTACCACCACCAATGACCATCTGCAGTGCAACATTTCAAAGCAGTTACCACCACCAACGACCATCTGCAGTGCAGCATTTCAAAGCAGTTACCACCACCAATGACCATCTGCAGTGCAGCATTTCAAAGCAGTTACCACCACCAACGACCATCTGCAGTGCAGCATTTCCAAGCAATCACCACCACCAACAACCATTTGCAGTGCAGCATTTCCAAGCAATTACCACCAGCAACAACCATTTGCAGTGCAGCATTTCAAAGCAGTTACCACCACCAACGATCAGAGAGATGTGACCTTCTCGCTTCCGCCATCTTGCAGAGACTGAGTGAAGCACAACACTTACGGGTTTTATAGTCCCTCCCCCTCCCACCAGCAGGGGCAGCAGACAGAATGTCAAAAATTTTAAAACATTAATAACTCTTTTATTTTTCATCGATGGGAAAAATCCTCTTGTTCTGCACAGTGGAGGGGGACTCTGAGTAAGATGGCCAAAAATCACAGCCATAAGTGGCAGCGATTTTTCAAAAATCATGAAGCAGAAAAACAGGAAGTGGTCAAGATCTTACTTTTAGTAATATAGATGAAACGTCAGTTATTTCAAAGGAAACACAGCAACAGTAATTTAATGCAAAAAAAAAAAGAGTTGCTGGAGGAACAGGCCATACAGCATCTGTGAAGGAAAATGGACAGTCGATGTTCTGGTCAAAACTATTCATCTATCCAGAGTACCTCAGGAGTTCTCCCTTTTTTGGGTCCAAATTCTAGCATCTGCAGTCTTTTGTGCCTACATTAATATTATTTGTATTTGTTTACAGATGTATGAATATTGTTGACGAGGCTGGTGTTAGTTGTCCATTTCTATTTGTCCTTGAACTCTGTAGCTTAATTGGCCATTCAGAAGATAATTAAGAGTCTCTGGAGAAAAGGAATAGGTGATGTTTCTGGTCAAAACTCTTCAGACTGACCTTCAACCTGACTGAGAAACGTCACCAATTCCTTTTCTCTAGATATGTTGCCCTACCCTCTGAGTTATTCCATCATTTTGTGTCTATCTTCAGTGTAAACCACTTTCTGCAGTCCCTTCCGAAACAGTTAATAGGCTGCTTTGAATCTGGAGTAATTTATTGACCAGATGAGAAAGGATGGCAATTTTACTTCACTGAAAGACATCAGTGAGCTGGAAGGAGTTTTACAACAATCCAGTAGTTTCATGGTCACCATTACTGATACACCTTTATTAAAATTTTAGATTGAATTGAAATTCAGCAGCTGCTGTGATGGGATTCAAACATATGTTCTGAATTAATAGTCCAATCTTCTGGATGCTAGTCCATTAATTTAATCACTGCATCAGTACCCAGATTACTGATTATAAATTACTGTTGAAACCCTTATCTTTGATTGATTTAAAATTATTTTGTGATTAAAGACCCTACATAGCTGACATTACCAGCACAAGTGAACCGGTCAATGGGATAGATTATGCTATTAGCTAGCAATGTTTATAAAATGTACATAATTTGTTGAATTGGCATCAGTGATTTATTTGTCTTGCCGTAATCTTGGAAAATGCTGATTTTAAGATATCAGACTGATAAAATCTGTCTGCAACCACGTTTCACTTTCCTCAGTGAGGCTTAGCTCCTGGAAATCTGTATCTGAACTAATAATTGTAAATGCCACTTTCCATGATTTTAAGGCAATTTGTACAACCAAGTGACCTGTCAGTGACAACTGAGGGTATCTTTCTACCAAAACCTTCAATGTTTAGGTCCAGCGTGTAATTATACAGTGATTATTTATTTAAACATATTCAAGTTAGATAACCCGTACATCTTCAACCAAAAAACCTACCAAAAGATTAGTCTTAAACTATACTGCAGCATTTAACATACATTTGGACAGGTACATGGATAGGAAAGGTTTAGAGTCATATGGGCCAAACATGGGCAGGTGAGACTAGCTTAGATGGGGCATCTTGGTCAGCATGGACAAGTTGTGCCAAAGGGCCTGTTTCCATGATGAATGACTCCATGGCCATTACTATAACATTGAGAGCTGAGGACGAGTGTCAAAATACCATTTCATTTGCATATATCCTTAGTTTTCATTAAAACTGCCTCAATTTTGTAGAGTAATCCAAGGGACCATAGAGTTAACCTAAAATTAAATGTCATACCATTGTCATTTTCTTGCCCCCATGTTTCTTTACTGACAAAACACTCACGCATCGATTGTTATATTGTTTACTCAACAGGAATAGTTTGATCTTGATTGATTGTTATTGAGCTGTGGCAAGGAATACTTCCTAAGAACTTATGAATACTGGACTTTCCCGTTTCTCTTTACAAATGTTGTGCTGTATAATGTGTAATATTGCAAACTCAATTGTGCCCAACTTCTGCTCATGGAAATAATTGTTCTTTTTAAGTTGGGGCCATGACTAGAATTGGGCATTTTCTGCCAATGTGCTGTGATGGAACAATTTATCGGCCACTTTACTTGCAGATATTAGACATTTTCCTTTATCCTTTCTACCATTGGAGGGAGAGAGAGGGGGGGATGTGAGAGGGGAAAGGGAGGGTTGAGACAGAGGGAGGAGAGAGAGGGAGGGGAGGGGGAGAGAAAGAGTGAGGGGGAGGGGGAGAGAGAGGGGAGGGGGAGAGAGAAAGGGGGATTATCTTTAGTGAGATTGCAAATTTAAGGTAGGTTTTAGAGCAATTTTGTTTTCTCCTCCATATGAATAATATCAAACAATTGGAACTGCTTTCTTTTCCTTGATAACAATACTGAAAAATATGAATTCCATAGTTTGCGGCTTTCATTTTGCATATATTTTTTAACACAGTCGAACAGTAACAGGCAATCAAATCAACACACAACTGCAAAATATTTACTGCAAAAACTTACAGTATTTTATTTGCAGTGTTTGCATGCTCCTTTATAACATTTTACATAACATTTTACAGTACAACTTGATTAATAAAACAAGGACAGCTTACATAGATACAAATGTAGGTCCCTTGCAGTCAGAAACGGGTGAGTTGATCATGGGGAACAAGGATATGGCGGACCAATTGAATAACTACTTTGGTTCCGTCTTCACTAAGGAAGACATAAATAATCTGCCGGAAATAGCAGGGGACCGCGGGTCAAAGGAGTTGGAGGAATTGAGTGAAATCCAGGTTAGTATGGCCTACTCCTGCACCTAATTTCTATGTTTCTATGTTTCTATAGAAAATAGGTGCAGGAGTAGGCCATTCGGCCCTTCGAGCCTGCACCGCCATTCAATATGATCATGGCTGATCATCCAACTCAGTATCCCGTACCTGCCTTCTCTCCATACCCCCTGATCCCTTTAGCCACAAGGGCCACATCTAACTCCCTCTTAAATATAGCCAATGAACTGGCCTCAACTACCCTCTGTGGCAGAGAGTTCCAGAGATTCACCACTCTCTGTGTGAAAAAGTTTCTTCTCATCTCGGTCCTAAAGGATTTCCCCCTTATCCGTTAAGCTGTGACCCCTTGTCCTGGACTTCCCCAACATCGGGAACAATCTTCCTGCATCTAGCCTGTCCAACCCCATAAGAATTTTGTACGTTTCTATAAGATCCCCTCTCAATCTCCTAAATTCTAGCGAGTATAAGCCAAGTCTATCCAGTCTTTCTTCATATGAAAGCCCTGACATCCCAGGAATCAGTCTGGTGAACCTTCTTTGCACTCCCTCTATGGCTATAATGTCCTTCCTCAGATTTGGAGACCAAAACTGTACGCAATACTCCAGGTGGGGTCTCACCAAGACCCTGTACAACTGCAGTAGAACCTCCCTGCTCCTATACTCAAATCCTTTTGCTATGAAAGCTAACATACCATTCGCTTTCTTCACTGCCTGCTGCACCTGCATGCCTACTTTCAATGACTGGTGTACCATGACACCCAGGTCTCGCTGCATCTCCCCTTTTCCTAATCGGCCACCATTTAGATAATAGCTTCAATTCTTGATTTAAAAAAATGTATACAACAATGATCCCAATCATCCCATTCCAACCACTCATTATTCTTGACTCAACCAAAATTATTTCTGAAATATTGGTCATAGATTTGGTGCAAAAATCCTCCAAAATAAGGCTCAGAATGCACCAGAGAGTATCTAAAACCCCAGAGCCCTTAAGTGGGCCCTGGACCCCGGCCACAAGGGCCTTTCAGCTTTGCGCTTGTGATAGATGCTGCGTGCACTTATTTCACATAAAAAAATTGTAATCCTGCCATGCCACCCCCCTTTTTGAAAAGCTTCGTACGGGCCTGGTGTATAATATTTTTGACACTGTCATAGGCCTTTCTTACATATGCTGTCACAACACACTGTAGTCTCTAAACAACACTTCAGTAATTTTCCTTGCCCTCCATTTCAGAATCATAGTGTTTTAAGCCGACACTAGCACTGGCAATAAATAAAAAGTGCAGCTTTCCTGCCCTTATCTCATTGGCCACGCTCGGCTGCACATCTGTGTAAATCTGGTGGACTCTTCCATGTTCCTCTCGTCGTGGGGGTGGGGGATTGGGAGGGGTCTCACAAGTGGAATAGCCTAGGGCCTCTCTTCATCTAAATCCCTGTTTGCATGTAATGACTGCTTGAAACTTGCGATTCATGGACATCACCAGTTGTTGGGTGTATTCTCTGTTAATGGAGGACATTTAAAGGTGAAATTTTAAGAGTACAGAATCTTTATGTCCTTGTTCAGTTGAAAGGAAATAGTAAAAATTGGAAAGAGCCATGGTTTTCAAGGGAAATTGGACACTTGGTTTGGAAAAAGAGAGAGATCTACAATAATTATAGGCAGCATGGAGTAAATGAGGTGCTTGAGGAGTATAAAGTATGTTAAAAGAATCTTAAGAAAGAAATTAGAAAAGCTAAAAGAAGATATGAGGTTGCTTTGGCAAGTAAGGTGAAAGTAAATCCAAAGGGTTTCTACAGCTATATTAATAGCAAAAGGATAACGAGAGATAAAATTGGTCCATTAGAGAGTCAGTGGACAGCTATCTGCAGAGCCAAAAGAGATGGGGGAGATATTGAACAATTTATTTTCTTTGGTATTCACCAAGGAGAAGGATATTGAATTATGTGAGGTAAGGGAAACAAGTAGAGTAGCTATGGAAACTATGAGATTCAAAGAAGAGGAAGTAATGTCACTTTTGAAAAATATAAAAGTGGATAAGTCTCCAGGTCCGGACAGGATATTCCCTAGGACATTGAGGGAAGTTAGTGTAGAAATAGCTGGGGCTATGACAGAAATATTTCAAATGTCATTAGAAATGGGAAAAGTGCCGGAGGATTGGCGTACTGCGCATGTTGTTCCATTGTTTAAAAAGGGTTCTAAGAGTAAACCTAGCAATTATAGACCTGTTAGATTGATGTCAGTGGTGGGCAAATTAATGGAAAGGATACTTAGAGATAATATATATAGGCATCTGGATAAACAGGGTCTGATTAGGAACAGTCAACATGGATTTGTGCCTGGAAGGTCATGTTTGACTAATCTTCTTGAATTTTTTGAAGAGGTTACTCGGGAAATTGATGAGGGTAAAGCAGTTGATGTTGTATATATGGACTTCAGTAAGGCCTTTGACAAGGTTCCTCATGGAAGGTTGGTTAAGAAGGTTCAATTGTTGGGTATTAATGGTGGAGTAGCAAGATGGATTCAACAGTGGCTGAATGGGAGATGCCAGAGAGTAATGGTGGATGGCTGTTTGTCAGGTTGGAGGCCAGTGACTAGTGGGCTGCCACAGGGATCTGTGTTGGGTCCACTGTTGTTTGTCATGTACATCAATGATCTGGATGATGGTGAGGTAAATTGGATTAGTAAGTATGCAGATGATACCAAGATAGGTGGTGTTGTGGATAATGAAGTAGATTTTCAAAGGCTACAGAGAGATTTAGGCCATTTGGAAGAGTGGGCTGAAAGATGGTAGATGGAGTTTAATGCTGATAAGTGTGAGGTGCTAAATTTTGGCAGGACAAATCAAAATAGGACGTGCATGGTAAATGGTAGTGAATTGAGGAATGCAGTTGAACGGAGGGATCTAGGAATAACTGTGCACAGTTCCCTGAAGGTGGAATCTCATGTAGATAGGGTGGTAAAGAAAGCTTTTGGTGTGCTAGCCTTTATAAATCAGAGCATTGAGTATAGAAGTTGGGATGTAATGTTAAAATTGTACAAGGCATTGGTGAGGCCAATTCTGGAGTATGGTGTACAATTTTGGTCGCCTAATTATAGGAAGGATGTCAACAAAATAGAGAAAGTACAGAGGAGATTTACTAGAATGTTGCCTGGGTTTCAGCAACTAAGTTACAGAGAAAGGTTGAACAAGTTAGTTCTTTATTTTTTGGAGCGCAGAAGGTTAAGGGGGGACTTGATAGAGGTCTTTAAAATGATGAGAGGGATAGACAGAGTTGACATGGATAAGCTTTTCCCACTGAGATTCAAACAAGAGGATATGACTTGAGAATTAAGGGTCAGAAGTTTAGGGGTAACATGAGGGGAAACTTCTTTACTCAGAGAGTGGTAGCAGTGTGGAATGAGCTTCCAGTGGAGGTGGTGGAGGCAGGTTCGATTTTATCATTTAAAAATAAATTGGATAGTTATATGGATGAGAAAGGAATGGAGGGTTATGGTCTGAGTGCAGGTAGATGGGACTAGGGGAGAATAAGTGTTCGGCACGGACTAGAAGGGTCGAGATGGCCTGTTTCCATGCTGTAATTGTTATATGGTTATATGGTAATGCTCTGCCAGGCTTGTATTGCAGCTTATGCTTGTTTTGGGGGCTAGTTCCCTTCAGTTTTCTTTTCAGCATATAAAAGGCATGCTCAATTGGGTTCAGATCGGGTGATTGACTTGGCCACTCAAGAATTTATTATTTTTTGGTTTTGAAAAATTCCTTTGTTGCTTTAGCAGTATGTTTGATATAATTGTCTTGCTGTAGAATGAACCACCGGCCAATGAGATTTGAGGCATTGTTTGAACTTCAGCAGATAGGATGTGTCTATACACCTCAGAATTCATTATGCTACTACCATCAGCAGTTATATCATCTAAGGGCAGTTGGCTGGTGCTATAGACCTGCACGGGAAGGTAGTCGCTCCCGCCCCCATGAGTCTCGGGCAGATGGGGCTCGGCAGCCTGGGAAGATGGTCCATCTAGGAGAGGGAAAACTCTGATTTAAAACCTCCACTGCCTTGTGGACATATCCAGTCATAGAAATGGCTCTTTGGAGTAAACCTCAAGGAAATCTGGAGTCGAAGCCCCTAAGGTAGTTTGTCGTTGTCTACAACCTCGCTCTGACAACTCCTGCGATGGTGCTGGTGTCAAACTGTAATGGCCCTGCTGTTCCTTTGGATCGATCAGCGACGTGGAGAGGGGGGACCTGCTGCATGGGCAACAGCCTGTCCTCCATATGACATTGACCAGGCTTGCATCCACACATCACCTGCAAGCTAGGATGCACCACTCATGGTCAGTCATGGTCAGGGGGCCTACTGTATCATCAATGAAGATAAGTGAGCCAGTACCTTCGGCAGCCATACATACCCAGGCCATAACACCCCCACCACCGTGTTTCACAGATGAGGTGGTATGCTTTGGATCCTTGGCAGTTCTTTCTCTCCTCCATACATTGCTCTTGCCATCACTCTGATATAAGTTAGTCTTCATCTCATCTGTCCACAATACTTTTTTCAAGATCTGTGGCTGTTCTTTTAAGTACTTCTTGACAAACTGTAACCTGGCCATCCTATTTTTGTGGCTAACCAGTGGCTTGCTTCTTGCAACCTCTGTATTCCTGTTCATGATGTCTTCTGCGGACAGTGGTCATTGACAAATCCACATCTGACTCCTGAAGAATGTTTCTGATCTGTCGGACAGGTGTTTGGGGATTTTACTTTATTACAGAGAGAATTCTTCTGTCATCAGCTGTGGAGGTCTTCCTTGGCCTGCCTGTCCCATTGCGATTAGTAAGCTCTTCAGTGCTCTCTTTCTTCTTAATGATGTTCCAAACAGTTGATTTTGGTAAGACAAAGGTTTGGCTGATGTCTCTAACAATTGTATTCTTGTTTCTCAATCTCATAATGGCTTCTTTGACTTTCATTGGCACAACTTTGGTCCTCATGTTAATTAACAGCAATAAAAGTTTCCAAAGGTGATGGAAAGACTGGAAGAAAGATAAGGTGGTGAGAGCTCTCATACCTGCATTAAAGAGGCAATTAAACACATCTGAGCAATTACAGATGCCTGTGAAGCCATGTGTATCAAACATTATGGTGCCCTGAAATCGGAGGGACTATATATAAAATACAGCTGCAATTTCTACATGGTGAAACCAAAATGTATAAAATGGCCTTCATTAAAATCTGACAATGTGCACTTTAACCATATGTTTTTTTCTATTACAAATCTCAAATTGTGGAGTAAGGAGTCAAATAAATAAATGATGGTTCTTTGTCTCAAAAATTATGGAGGGCACTGTAATGGATTTTCTTTCCTGTCCACAATACACAATACACAATACAAAAAGACAGACGGACTGCAGATGCCGCTGTGACGTGAGTCGCGCCGCCCACCGTCCAATTGAAAACATATTGCATTTTCCAAAAGTAAAAATGTATTTCCAAAACACAGAATTTCCCAGAGTCTTAGAGTCATACAGCACTGAAACAGGTCATTCGTCCCTACTCAATGTAGGATGCTCGTCTAAGCCAGTCACATTTGTCCACATTTAACACATATCCCTCTAAATCATTCCTAGCCATGTATCTGTCCAGCTATCTTGAAAATTTTGTTATTGTACCTGACCCATCTACTACCGCTGTCAGCTCATTCCATATATGTACAAGCCTCTGTTGGGGAAAAAGTTGCCTCTCGGGTCCCTATTAAATCTTTCCCCTCTCACCTTAAACCTTTGCCCTCTGGTTCTTAATTCGCTAACCCTGGAAAACAAGTTATAATTTCCATACCACTAATCTTTTACAATTTAAAAAAATAAATGAAGACTAATTCTACATTCAGTTTGAGAAACTGGAGGATTTATTTCCAGCTGCTGCTCAATGTAAATATTTTTTATGTCAACTCTAATTTTGTAAAACTCCAAAGATCAAACTTTTCAAAATTATTATCACATTGAGGCTTCAGCTGGCATTTTATTAGTAAGAAAGTCATTTAAAAATCTCATGATCTTTTGGGGTGGCAAAGTTTGAGTCAAGATTAATCCAGCTTGGTCTCCATTCAAATACAAATTTGGCACTTCTGAATCATAAGCAATGGACATGAAAAGGCTTAAACCATGTATTTTGATAGAATTAGCACATTCCATTCCTGGTCATGTTCCTTTTGTTTAGATCAGTGCATTTATAAAGTTGCAAATGGGGTAATAACAACAGAAGTTTGGAGAAGTATTATATAACGAGTTAAATTGAGATTATTAATAAATTCATGAATGAAATAATGGAATTCTTAATTTGGAGGAATATTTTGATGACTGAATACTGCAGTAGAGATTATCAGTAACATGAAAAAAACAAATTTGTTGGACAAATGGGTTCAATTGAGCATGTAGCTCCCATTAATTAGTCATTGCATACCCATTTGAGATGGGCTTCTGAGCTCCATGAATACTTTAATTGGATTGTCACTTTCGTGAATGAGTTTTCCTGCATGCATCTCAACTGCCAGTGAAACAAATCTTCATGGCTCTTACTTAAAATAACATAGAAGGAAGTCATTTGGCCCATCAATCCCGTGCTAGCTCCAGTGGCCCCATTTCCTATCACCGTACAGCTTCTGATATTTCGTATGCTGATTAAATCTTCTTTGATATTTTTTGTCACATCTATACCAAGGGGTATTTACAATAGTCAATTAACTTATCAGTACATGTATGTCCACAGAAAATGAGATATATTTCCTATTATACATCAAAGGTAGACAATTACGACTGGGCTTGTATTCACTGGAATTTAAAAGGATGAGAGGATATCTTATAAAACATATAACATTCTTAAAAGATTGGACAGGGTAGATGCAGGAAAAAAATCCTGATGTTGGGGGAGTCCAGAACCATGGGTCACAGTTTAAGAATAAAGGGTAGGCCATTAAGGACTGAGATAAGGAAAAACATTTTTACCCAGAGAGTTATGAATCTGTGGAATTCTCTGCCACAGAAGGCAGTGGAGGCCAATTCACTGGATAGTTTCAAGAGAGAGTTAGATTTAGCTCTTATGGCTAAAGGAATCAAGAGATATGGGGAAAAAGTAGGAACGGGGTTCTGATTTTAGATGATCAGCCATTATCATATTGAATCATGCTGGCTCAAAGCGCTGAATGGCCTACTCATACCTATTTTACTATGTTTCTATGTTTCTATATCTGCACACTGTGGATAGCATGATTGTAATCAGATATAGTATTTTTGCTGACTGGATAGCATGCAACAAAAAACTTTTCATAGTACCACGTGACAATAATAGACTAAACTAAACTAAGCTAAACTGAACTAAACTAAACTAAACTAAATCACCGATGATGGACTCTGCAGATCTCATAAAGAATTATTAAGCTATGTCAGGATCCACAGAACTCGAGTGGTAGCAATGCTCCCTCAAAACCAAAAACAAGGCAGCTTCCAAGTCAGAAGTTATTGCAGAAAGAGGGAGATATGTGAAGAAAGGATGATTAGGATATTTGTCCCATCGTTCCCTCCAATGCTGTGATTGACCTCAGGAATGCCTTGCAACATGATGGCCAGTCCTGCCTCCACCGGAAAAAAAAAGTGTCAGTTGCAATGTTTCTTGTTACGTGTGACCTTTGGAAGCAGGTGAGATACAGATAGAAAGCTGGAAGTGTGTGAGTGAGTGCATTGGTAACATTCTGGTTGATGTGCCTGTTAGTGCAGAATAATTTTCATTGCCGGAGGTGTATTTTTGCAGATATAGAATCACACAGATTGCCAAATGTATGTGAATTAGTTGTGCCACAGAAATTAAAAAGTTAAAATACTGTCAATGAAATATATAATTGTATTCAGCCTTGAAATTCTTATCCTTCTTTTGAAGTCCTTCCACAGTTTTGACTCTCCTTATCTTTCAATCCCTTCCAGCTTTATAATTCTCTAAGGTACTTTGTGCTGTGTTTTATAGCCTGGAGCCGGATGTTTTCAAGTAGATACAGCCTCCCTCAAAAATTGACTTCAAAAGTAGATAAGCAAGCCTGCATTTTCTAGCTTGGACAAGTTCCCCGTGTGGAATACACAATGACAAAAACAAAATTACCTCGTTAAATACACTTACATCGTGGCACGGCATTAAAATTCCAGAGTCCAAACTATCAATATCACAAGAAATCACCAACAGTGCAAAGGTTAGCTTATGAATATTTTAAAATAATTTATTCTGTGTTTTTTATACATGTTTGTGAAATAGAACATCAGAGCGTGTTTGTATTACCATGTTGCCAAGAAATTCGTACATGATCGGTAACATTAGTGCATGGAATTTGCCTCCAAAAATATATTTCATTAAAATAAATTTCAATAGAACACATGGCACTGCTGCTATTACAAAGCACATTTTAACATTAATAATCTGAAATGAATTTCCAGGTATTTTAATTGTAATACTTCTTACAACTACCTAATAATATAACTCCTGTGAATATTTATGTTGCAAAGTAAGAAACTTCATAGCAAAGTGCAAACTTAAGCACACTGCAGCCTGTACATTTACTGCCAAAATAAAAGGCACACTAATTAAATATGCATGAAATTGCACCGCTTAATTCCATTATATAATACAGAGAAAGGTGTAAGTCTAAAAGAGAGGTTATTGTCTTGTCACCATGTCACTAAGCTCTCTATCTCTTTCCTGTACTCCATCTCATCATTGTTTGTGATTCGGCCCACCACCATGGCATCCTCTGCAGACGTTGATGGAACTAGAGCCAGATTTGGCCGTACATTTGTGAGCGCATTGGGAGTATAGTAGGGTAATTTTTAAAAATATCCTTGTGGGGCAACTGTGTCAAGAGTCATTGTGGAGCAGGTGTCGTCGCCTATCTTCACTAATTGAGGTCTGTGGGTCAGAAAATTGAGGATCCAGTGGCAGAGCAGGAAGCTGATTCCTAGCTCCAGGAATTTGGAGATGGGTTTGGATGGGATTTTGGTATTGAAGGCAGAGTTATAGTTGATGAATAGGTGTCTAACGTAACAGTCCTTGTTGTCTACAGTAGGGGTGGCACAGTGGCACAACAATAGAGCTGCTGCCTTACAATGCCAGAGAACTGGGGTTAATCCTAACCACAGGTGCTGTCAGTACGGAGTTTGTATATTCTCCCTGTGACCGCGTGGGTTTTCTCCGGGTGCTCCGGTTTCTCGAATGCACCTGGTTGGATCCTGTCAGTAGCAATTTAAAAATGTTCATTCAGAATTTCTGTTCAATTTGGTTATTCAGGAATGATTCACATTGGTGTTACTGACCTCAGTGGAAGATGTCAACATTACAACAACCAGATTATCTCCACAGCATTTTCTTTTCATACAATCTGACTTATTTACACAATGGTTCTTTGTGTTCAGAAATTTTTAGACCTGTGAAAAGTTCAGTAACTGACAATTCCTCATTCTTTCTGCAGGTATTAGAATATCAGAACTTACTCCATTTAAAATAATTTAGCAATCCGATTTCAACATTGGTCATTTTTAACAGTGTAATTGCTTCAGATTTTGCTATCATTTAATATCACAGACTTTACTGCAATGTTTATAAATGGTCAAAAAAGAACAATGTCAAATCGATGGAAATATATTCTGCAGATCCTGAAATTTGATTCGGACATTAGATAGTATATTTTGCTCTTTCCATTTCAGAACACTACCCATGAACTGGCTCCTGAAATGGATTGCAAAATATCATCAATAAAATCTTAAATCGTAATATGCTATTCCAAGAACCAATTTATTTTATTGTATTGTTGGCTCCAATTTTTTTTAAACCACAAAAACATTTCTAAACTTAAACTAAATGGAGACTATCTTGTAATGCTAGACCAACCTTTCAAATTTGACAATTTATCATTATTAAATTTTAAAACGACTTGCACTGTAGAAGATTGTAGACTCAATGATTTAGGAATATATTTATTTCTAGCGAGGAGCAAATTGAATGCATACTAGACATCTGATATCAGCAACTTGCATAATTGCCAAGAATCAGTCAGTTCCATAACCAACCTCTTTTCACACATGAGTTGCTGCACATAAAATGGAGAACATGTGATATATTTCAGAGCAGAGAAAATATAACCCCGTGAATGAGATGAGATTAAAAAAGAAGGGAGCAAGGGAAAGATGAGTTCAGTGCTGAGAAAAATGATTCCCTGGAGGAGGTATGATTCAGTCACTGAGAAAATTTGGGATTAGGAGTTTGTGAATATAAGAAACTGGAAGATAGAGCCAGTCAGTCCATCATGTCCCCATTGTTCTTCATTAAGATCACAGCTGATCCAATCTTGGCCTCAACACAACTATCTGCTCGATGACAATACCTTTGATTTCCTTTTGCTTTAAATGCTTGCCAATCTCCACATTGAATGCATTCAATGATTTTGCATCCATAGCTCTCCAAAGATCCATAATCTTATGAGGGAATAAAAATCCCTCCTCGTTACTGACTGAAATAGGCAACGCGTCATTCTGACAAAGGAATTAAACGTAATGTATTCAAGTTTGCGGATGACACAAAGCTGGGTGGCAGTGTGAGCTGCGAGGAGGATGCTATGAGACTGCAGGGTGACTTGGATAGGACTTAGATACAGTATAATGTGGACAAATGTGAGGTTAATCAATTTGGTGGCAAGGACAAGAAGGCAGATTATTATCTGAATGGTGTCAGATTAGGAAAAGAGAAGATACCATTAAACCTGGGTATCCTTGTACATCAGTCATTGAAAGTAAGCATGCAGGTACAACAGGCAGTGAAGAAAGTAAATGGCATGTTGTCCTTCAGAGCAATAGGATTTGAGTATAGGAGCAAGGAGGTCCTAACGCAGTTGTACAGGGTGCTGGTGAGACCCACCTGGAGTATTATGTGCAGTTTTGGTCTTGTAATTTGAGGAAGGACATTTTTGCTATTGAAGGGGTGCAGTGTAGGTTCACCAGGTTAATTCTCAGGATGGCGGGACTGGGCTTATATTTGCTGGAATTTAGAATGATGAGAGGGGATCATATAGAAAAATATAACTCTTAAGGGATGGGACGGGCTAGATGCAGGAAAAATGTTCCTGATATTAGGGGAATCCAGAATCAGGGGTTACTGTTTAAGAATAACGGATAGGCCATTTAGGGCTGAGATAAGGAAAAATCTTTTTCAGCCAGAGAGTTGTGAATCTGTGGAATTCTCTGCCACAGAAAGGCAGTGGAGGCCAATTCACTGGGGAGAAAGCAGGACTGGGGTACTGATTTTGGATAAGCAGTCATGATCATGTTGAATGCAGTGCTGGCTCGAAGGGCCAAATGGCCTATTCCTGCATCTGTTTTATATGTTTCTACAGTATATTTATACTGTAGAAACACTTATGCTCTGCCACTTTGCATTTTGTTCAAAATTGCAGCATTTGTGGTTTCCTGTGGCTCCACCAGATAATTAATTTTGATTCTATCCATTGAGTAATAAATCTTGGGCAGGGTATTAGAAGATCACAGTCACTGTTCTCTCTAAACATTGTCTTGTGGTTTTTCACATCAGTGAGGGAGTAGACCACATCTCGATTTAATGGTTCATCTCAAAACTGGTACCGCCAACTGTTCAATATTCCCTTGGTACTGCACTGGAATGTTAACCAAGATAATGTGCTCAGATCTCTCAAGTAGGGATTGAGGATGCCTCGGTCAGCAAGACTGAAGAGAAGCTCTGATAAATTATCCCTTGCAGAACAGGGTGAGATCTTCAATTAATGGCACAGCAGATGCTGCACAATTAATTATCTTTAGATTTATTCCTTGAGTGCTTCCCTGGCCTTGATTAGTATGTTCTTTAAAACATAATCCATGGCTATATTCAGTCAGGATAGTGATCAGTATCAAAAACAGGCTCTTGTTAAGAGTTGATTAATTGGAAATTCACTGGTTGTTTACACAGAGACGAGAAGAAAGTGGTGATTGACCAATGAACAGTCCTTTTTATCACCGTGTCAGCTCTAGTCCATTGTTCGTTGCTGCTCTCTACTGCTTGCTGTTGATCACTGCTTCATGAGAAAACATTCTCTCCCATTGATTTTTAAAAATAATATCTATAAAAATATATTCAGAGGAATGTGGTTTCAAAGCTTTAATTATTGCTTTACTATATCATTCTGATATCTGATGAACAATTCCTAAAAGTAGTGTTAATTTATGGCTGAGAGAGAAACTGGAAGCTGTGTCACTAATAAATAAATACTGATGAATCTAAACAAATTTCCCTTTAATAGTTTTAATAAATCCATGATCTTTACACATGAACACACAATACCTGTGAACCTTCTGTAAATTCATAATATTTCAGTTTTTCAGCTAGCTATGTAGAGTGACTACAACTGCTGTTCACGCTTTGTTTTAATTTGTTAAGTATAATTGATGGTAACACTGCCAGCCATTATACAGCTCAGAGCCAATCTGTTGTGACTGTGCTCCTGTAAAAGAAGCTTTGAAGTAGAATGCCCTTTTCAAGGTAATGGCTGCTGTCGGCTAGGTTTGTACAATAGGTTTTCCTTTAGCAGAATGATTAGTCGACAGAAGTCATGCGGGAGATGAATTGAAATCTCCTTCCAGTTGGTCACAGTGGGGCTATTACAAGTAAATTCTTACTTTCTTTGTGCTGCTATCAGAAAAGGAAATTAGCCATGAGACGTGCAGCTCTCTGCAGGATGAAAAACATTATGCTGTCAGATTATGGTTGAATGAGAGATTAGAGAAAAATTCTAGTGCTTTGTTTCTGACTGATATGTAGTTTTCACATAGGCCAACATTTCAAATTATCCAGAGGAAATGCAATGGCTGGGGCTCAATTTATCTTGTTATATGATTCTCCGTGTAGTAAAAGGAGCCGGGCCAAGAGGCTTCCCATTTCTGTTTTTTAACTTTCATCGAACATGAAAGATATGTTTAAACCTTTAAGGGCATGTCCCACTTGGGCTGTCATTTGCGCGACAGGCGGGTAGTGACAGGCCGGTCGCGCAACCGTCGCGCTCGTCATCATGTGTCCGCACAACCGTCTGGAGCGCGTGACGTCATTTGAAAATGGACACAAATGCAGGAGAAATTCAGCGGGACCGGCAGCATCTCTGGAGAGAAGGAATGGATGATGTTTCGGGTCGAGACTCTTCTTCAGTCTGAAGAAGGGTCTCGACCCGAAACGTCACCGATTGCTTCTCTCCAGAGATGCTGCTGGTCCCGCTGATGACCTCCTGTACTGGGCCTGACTCGGCATCTCTCTGGAAACCCGAGTCAAAGCGGATAGCAGTGGGGGGGGGGGGGGGGGGGGGGGGGGGAGGAGTAGGATAGGAATGATTAGCAGTGGGAGGCAGGGGGCGAGGGACGGAAGTGACTTCACTCACCGCGCGTGGAACATAGCGCAGCAGGCTGCAAGGAGAAAGTTCTTGAAAAGCAAGCCAGGAAGCTTGTGAGTACTCGTGAGCGGCCGTGACCTCGGGTGACCTCGGAAGCGCTCTGAAGCTCTTGGAAGCGCCTTCGGAAGCCGTCAGGATCTGCAGAACAGAGCCCACTTGCTTGTTCTTTCTGCGTCTTTTGAAGAACCGGGAGGGGGGAGTGGTGGAGGGTGATGATGTCACTCCTGGAAAACAGTGCCCAGCAGGCAGCACATTGAAAACTCTGCGTAGCTTGCCACGGTGAACAATTGTAGTAAAAAACGCAGAAAATAATGAATCAAATTTGCAGATGAGGGGATTCTCAAAACCATGAGGTAAATCTCTACCGGAATATGTAGAAATGTCACCGTTACCGCTATTCAATATGATCATGGCTGATCATCTACAATCAGCACCCCATTCCAGCTTCTCGCCATATCCCCTGACTCCACTATCTTTAAGAGCTCGATATAACTCTCTTGCAAGCATCCAGAGAATTGGCCTACACAGCTTTCTGAGGCAGAGAATTCCACAGATTCACAACTCTCTGGGTGAAAAAGTTTTTCTTCATCTCCGTTCTAAATGGCCTACCCCTTATTCTTAAACGGTGGCCCCTTGGTTCTCGATTCACCTAACATCGGAAACATGTTTCCAGACTCTGGGGTGTCCAATCCCTTAATAATCTTATGCTTCAATAAGATCTCCTCTCATCCTTCTAAATCCCAGAGTATACAAGCCCAGTCGCTCCTATTAACATATGACAGTCCCGCCATCCCAGGAATTAACCTTGTGAACCTACGCTGCACTCCCTCAATAGCAAGGAAGTCTTTCCTTAAATGTGGAGACCAAAACTGCATACAATACTCCAGGTGTGGTCTCACTAGGGCTCTGTACGACTGCAGAAGGACCTCTTTACTCCTACACTCAACTCCTCTTGTTATGAAAGCCAACATGTCATTAGCTTTCTTCACTGCCTGCTGTACCTGCATGCTTACATTTAGTGACTGATGAACAAGGACCCCCAGATCTCGTTGCATTTCCCCTTATCCCAATTTGACACCATTCAGATAATAATCTGCCTTCCTGTTTTTGCCACCAAAGTGGATAACCTTACATTTATCCACATTAAACTGTATCTGCCATGCCTCTGCCCACTCACCCAACCTGTCGATGTCACCCTGCATCCTCATAGCATCCTCCTCACAGTTCACACTGCCACCCAGCTTTGTGTCATCTGCAAATTTGCTAATGTTACCTTTAATCCCCTCATCTAAATCATGAATGTATGTTGTAAATAGCTGTGGTCCCAGCACCGAGCCTTGCGGTACCCCACTAGTCACTGCCTGCCATTCTGAAAGGGACCCGTTAATCCCTACTCTTTGTTTCCTGTCCGCCAACCAATTTTCTATCCATCTCAGTACCCTACCCCCAATACCATGTGCTCTAATTTTGCCCACTAATCTCCTCTGTGAGACCTTATCAAATGCTTTTGAAAGTCCAGGTAGACTACATCCACTGGCTCTCCCTTGTTCATTTTCCTAGTTACATTCTCAAAAAATTCCAGATTAGTCAAGCATGATTTCCAAAGCGTAGATGCCTCTATTATTAACAACTATAGACCAATATCAAACCTATCTTTCATAAGTAATATCATTGAGAAAGTTGTCCTCCAGCAACTTTTTTTTATTTTATTTTATTTTTATTAGCAGTACAGTAAATTACATTAATACACCTCACATATATCTTATTACATTATGTTGTACCACTTCGTTTTTTGAGCTTTAAAAAAGATAGAAATAAAAGAAGTAAGGAAAGTGAGCAAGAATCATGAAGGTGCAGGAAAGTGTTGGGAGAAGAGTAAAGAAATTAGAGAAGGAAGTAAAGAAAGGAAATAAGACCCTAGAAAGAAAAGAAAAAAAGAAGAAAGGAAAAACAATTGCTCTATTATAACACAAAACTCCGCAAAAAAGGATATACCAACCGTGTTTTTATTTAAAATTTATTTTATACCCCCCATTACCAGTTCCTGGTACCCTTTATATTTTAACTTACTATTGCACCTTATGTTTGTAATAGTTCTGTAAATGCAGACCACGTCTTTTGGAAGTGATCTGCTTTGCCTGCTAGGAGGAGTCTTATCTCTTCCATGTGTAGTGTTTCGAACATGTTTGAAATCCACATTTTTATTGCTGGTATTGGAGCATTTTTCCAAAATTAGAGTATAAGCTTTTTTCCCATTATTAGCCCATAATTAAGTAAGTTCTTTTGAAACACATTTAATTCGGGGTTACCTTCCGATATTCCAAAAATGATCCATTCTGCTTTTGGTACAAGTTTTATTTTAAATAATTTTGTGAAGATTTCAAATATTTCTTTCCAGAATTTTTGAATTTTTATACAGAAAACAAAAGAGTGCGCTATGTTAGCTTCTTGTGACTGACATTTATCACAAATGGGTGAGACATTGGGGAAAAGTTTATTTATTTTAGTTTTTGAATAATATAGTCTATGTAATGTTTTATATTGGATTAGAGTATGTCGAACGTTGATCGAGCATTTATGCACATATAGTAAGTGTTTATCCCAGCTCTCTTTTGAAATTTTTATAGCTAGTTCTTGTTCCCAGTCTCTTCTAATACTATCGGTTGTAGGTATTTCTATATTCAAAATAATATTATATAAGTATGATATTAGATTAACTGATTCAGCCTTTATCTTCATGGCTTCATCCAATAAGTCTGGGGGCATGTTATGATAGTCTTTTGTGTATTTTTTCAGATAGTCACGGATTTGAAGATATTTGAAATATTGATTATTTTTCAAATTATATTTCAGTTGTAATTGTTGAAATGATAATAATTTTCCTAATTCATACAAGTCTCCGAGCGTTTTGATTCCCGTTCTTTCTCATTGTGTAAATGATTTATCTATAATTGAGGGTTTAAAGGAAGGGTTATTGACTATTGGCATTAAAAGAGATAGATTTCTTAATTTTAAGTTCTGTTTTATTTGTTTCCAAGTTCTAATTGTACTCTGTATCATTGGATTTTTATTATAATTTTTGTTATTCAAATTCATTGGTGAGAGGAGAGTCGCTCCTGTATTACACGGAGCGCAGTCCTCTCTCTCCATTACAATCCAATCCACCCTCTGGGCAGAGTTGTCCAGCAGGTGAATCATATTTTTAATATTTACTGCCCAATCATAGTACATAAAGTTAGGGAGCGCTAGACCACCCATCTCTTTTGGTTTACTAAGGTGTGCTCTTGGTATTCTGTGGGATTTATAATCCCATATAAAATTTGTAATGTCTGAGTCTAATTTTTTGAAAAACTTTTTTGGAAGATATATTGGAATTGATTGAAATAAATATAGGATTTGTGGTAAAAAGATCATTTTTATAGCATTTATTCGACCTATTAAAGGCATCGGAAACGTTTTCCAGAATTTTATTAGATTATTTAATTTCTTAAGTAAGGGGCTATAATTGGCATTAAACATACCGTGATAATTTCTAGTGATTTCAATTCCTAAATATTTAAATTTTTCTGTGGCTATTTTAAAGGGGAATTTCAAGAGATGTGTTGAGTCTTTCGGTTTTATCGACATAATTTCACTTTTGTTCCAGTTTATTCTGTATCCTGAGAAAGATCCAAAGTCCTCAATTAGATTTAATATGTTTGGTATACTGATTTGGGGTTTTGTGATATACAGTAGTACATCGTCTGCGTATAAGGATATTTTGTTATTTGAATATTTTGTATTATAACCGTAAACCGGGTGTGTTCTAATTTTTTCAGCTAAAGGTTCAATTACCAGAGCGAATAACAGCGGTGATAATGAACATCCTTGTCTATTACCCCTTGATAATTGGAATTTCGTAGATAGTATATTATTAGTTAATATTCTAGCCGTGAGTTTGTTATATAATAATTTTATCCATGCGATAAAGCTCTCTCCCATTTGAAATTTTTGCATACTTTAATCATATAATCCCTTGATCAAACGCTTTTTCTGCGTCCAATGAAATGATAGATAACTCTTGTTCTTGAGGTTTGTGAGAGTGCATTATGTTAAACAGACGTCTCAGGTTATTGAATGAGTGTCTCTTAGGTATAAATCCCGTTTGATCCTTATTTATTAATTTACTGACATATTGACTTAGTCTTCTAGCTAGTGTTTCGCTAATATTTTTTGATCCGTATTTAACAAAGCTCTATATGAGCCTGGTTCTTCTATATCTTTATCTTTTTTAAGTATTAATGTGATCGTTGATTCTGCTAGTGTTTCAGGTAAGGTTTGTTCTTTAAAAGCGTATGTATACATTTTCTGTAGATGTGGGGTCACTGTGTTGTAAAAACATTTATAAAATTCATTACTGAATCCGTCTGGTCCTGGTGTTTTTCCATTCTTAAGTGTGTTTATTGTGTCTTCTATTTCCTTAGCTGTAATTTGTGCTCCCAGTTCCTCTTGTTCCTTCAATTCTAGTTTTGGAAGGTTACAATCGTCCAAAAATTCTGAAACTTTATTATTGTCTATTAGCGTTTTCGATGTGTATAAATTCTTATAATATTGAGCAAATCTTTTACTGATATCATTAGGTAGTGTTAATAATTCCCCTCTATCTGATTTGATCTTTAAAATTGCATGATCTTTTTCCCGTTTTTTCAGTTGGCGTGCCAAAAGTTTATGGGGTTTATCCCCAAATTCAAAATTTTCTTGTTTTGTAATTTGGAATAATCTTATAATCTTCTCTGATAATAATTTATTTAGCTTAAATTTCAGTATTAAAATTTTATTATGTTTATCCATAGTTGGATCTTTAGCATTATCTATATCTAGTTGTCTGATTTGTTCTTCTAATTGTCTTTGTTCATTTTTATTCTTTTTGTTTTGAAAAGCTTGATACGAGATAATGACTCCTCTAATAAATGCTTTGAAGGATTCCCAGATTAAAGTGGGCGATATATCTGGTGTATCATTTATCTCAAAAAATAGATCCATCTGTTTTTTTAGATATATACTCCCTTGTGGGTCTTTCAAAATTTGCGAGTTAAACCTCCAGAACGATTTGTTCGTAGAGATTCCTTCCAATTTTAAAACGAAAGTTAGCGGGGAGTGATCTGAAATTGTATTGGTGTGGTATTTAGGGTTCATGGTATAAGGGATTAATTTTGAATCCACTAGGAAATAGTCTATACGTGAGTATGTTTTATGTACCATTGAATAAAACGAGTATTCCCTTCCAGTCGGGTCCGCGATCCTCCAAACGTCTGCTATATTTGTATCTTTTATATATGTATGTAAGAGTTCACTAGTTTTAGATTTCATATTACCTCTTTGTTTTTGCATCGATTTATCTAAGTACGGATCTAAAGCACAGTTGAAGTCTCCTCCAATTATAACATTTTGGTAGTTAAATTCTGCGATTTTATTCAGGATTTTATTTAAAAATTGAGGATTATCAAAATTGGGCGCATATATGTTTACCAAAGTGATTGGCGTAGCATGAATCTCTCCTGTGACTATAAGGTATCTCCCTTCCTTATCTGATATAATATTCTTTGATTTGAATGGTATTCCTTTGCGAATAATAATTGCGGTGCCTCTGGATTTCGATGTATATGAGGAGTGAAATGTTTGGCCTATCCATTTCGCCCTCAATCTCATCTGATCTTGATGTTTAAGGTGCGTTTCTTGTAGAAAATAAATGTCCGTGTTATATGATTTAAACTGAGCTAGTATTTTGCCCCTTTTAATTGGTTCATTAATACCCCTTATATTCCAGCTACAGTGTGATTCCTCCCATTTTCTTTTGTTTATCATCTTGCATTTTCTCTGATTTTAGTACCTTTATTTATTACGGTGCATCCATACCTCAGGACTCTGGATAATTGGGGGGCGTTTATATTATTAACTTCCTTGGTATATCCCTTTTGCGATTTTCCTTGAAAAAAAAAACACACAATAGTGACATATTGTGATTAAAAAAAAATTTCAGTGTCTGAAGTATTCGACACTGTAATGCGTGTCCCACGCGTCTGTGGGGTCCGACATTTATTTGACTTCCGAAATTGATGGTGTACAATTAGCTCCGCTCCTTTTATTACTCTAACCCTAAGAAGGCGGTGCCATTTCAAAATCAGCTATATTTCACCCAATTACACTATATATATATCTATATTTCATTCAGACATTATCTGTGTTCAGCTACTGTGAAATTTATTTATCTAACACTTTATATATTTATCTAACACTTTCATCTACTAATTATTTATAATTAGTTATATCTTTGATAATAGTAAGCTGTTAGCTGTAAGGGTTAACCAGAAACAGGCTCCTGGAATTATGCCAGGTGCCTGAGTCTCCTCCCTTCTTCCTCCCTTCTTCACACGAACTACATAACACTTCACCTTTCAGTATTATCTTCTTTAATACTAAAATTTGTCATCTCTATATACGAGCTAGTCAGTCTTATTAGCAGATTATTACATTTTACCCATTATATAGTTCAGGTTAGTTTCCATTTATATTTCTATATTAGTATTGTTCATTATTATTAATTCTCTATATTTTGTAAAACTTTTTTTAAATCTTAAATCGCCATTTGTCCTTGTGATGTTTTCAACATTTGGCTCTGCTGTTCATCTCTGGTATGCTTATCAGTCTTTCCTTCATTTTGAACAAAGAATGTCCTTGAGTTAAATTCCAAAGCGTCCAAAGGAGATAAGGTGTCTAGACCATCGCACGTGGAAATTCTCTTCCATTTTAAACTTTTAGAGAGTGTTGTTTCTTCCCTTGTCTACGGGTGTTCTCTGTGAGGTAATAAAAGGCAAGAAACTGTCCATATCATCCCGCTGCCATGATTAATCTTCTGTTTCTGCCACTGCCACAATCTCTTGGGCATATTTATAAGATGCGTCCGAATTAGTGAAAGTTTTCTCTTTTCCCTTGAAAGTAATGCGCATTCTGGCCAGATAAAAAACGCCACATCTAACATCTTTAACTCCATAGAGAATCTGTCTTGTCTGTTCAAACTTTTTTCTCTTTTGAACGATCTCATAGGGATAATCCCGGAGGAGTTTGATAGTGTCTTTTCCAAAGGTCATCTTCACTCCATATCTGATTTTTTTCATCAGCTCTTCAAGTGCTGAAATGTCCCGAAGTTTGACTATGATCTGTCGTGGGTGGGCTGGATCTGCTTGTGATCTTGGCTTAAATCTAGGTATTCGATGTGCCACTTCAATTTCCGGTTCCACAGGTAGATTGAGTACATAAGAAGGTACACACAATTGCTGGGGAAACTCAGCGGGTGCAGCAGCATCTATGTAGCGAAGGAAATAGGCGACGTTTCGGGCCGAGACCCTTCTTCAGACTGATGGGGGGTGGGGAAAGAAAGAAGGAAAAGGGGAGGAGGAGGAGGAGCCCGAGGGCGGGCGGATGGGAGGGTGGGAGGAGACAGCTAGAGGGTTAAGGAAGGGGAGGAGACAGCACGGGCTAGCCAAATTGGGAGAATTCAATGTTAATGCCATAAGGACGCAAGGACCCCAGACGGAATATGAGGTGCTGTTCCTCCAATTTCCGCTGTTGCTCACTCTGGCAATGGAGGAGACCCAGGACAGAGAGGTCGGATTGGGAATGGGAGGGGTAGTTGAAGTGCTGAATAGATTGAGTACATGTTTGATTAGGTTGGCAGTGAACTCACGAGCGTTGTTCCCCTCTGCCCCTTCTGTTACTCCCAATATTCGTAGATTTTGGCGTCTTGAGCGAGCTTCGAGATCAAGGCATTTATCTGAGACTTTCGCCAGTTGACTCTTGAGGCTGTCTAGTTCTAGCTTCATTCCCTGCATATCTTCAGCCATTTGTTCAACCACTGTTTCCATGTCTTTTATTTCGGTTACATGTGAAGAAACAATTACATTCACAGCCTCAAACTTCTTCTCAGTTTCTTCTTCGCCTTTCTTAATTCTCCCCATTAGCTCTTCATGCACATCCTCAATTCGTTTTTGTAAAATGCCAATGCAGTCAATAACCTTTTGATTACCTGCATTAATGTTTGACATATTTTCCATCGATTTAACATTAATATTTTCCATCATTTTTGAGTTTCCAGCATCAATATCCTTTCTCAATTCTCTTACCGAGTTCTTAATCTCCTCCATTTCATTTTTCTCCTTAGTAGCCAACTCAGTCTTGGCCCTTGTAGCCATTCCAGAATCCACTTCAGAGGTCTGTTCTTCAGTTTTCTGTGTTTTCAGCAGTTTTGAGATGTTTCTCTGAGGGCTCTGAGCTGGAGACGTTTTTTTCATTTAAAGTCCTTTTTCCTCCGTTTTAAATCACAGCGCTTACTGATGACGTCATCAGCGCGACGTCCCGGGGCTCCGGTGAGTTTTTGAATTGGTCCCGACTTCCAGACCCGATTTTAACGCGAAAAATCGCGTTTCTACAGCAGCGGAGCTAAAAGTTGCGACTGCTAGTCCAGCATGGCGCCACCGGAAGTCGTCCTCCAGCAACTTAATCACTTCCTGGCTTCAACTGGCTGCTACGACAACTTCCAGTCAGGATTTTGACCTCTTCATAGCACCGAGACCGCCCTTATTAAAGTTGTAAATGACATCCGTCTTAACACAGACTCTGGCAAAGATTCAATATTAATGCTATTAGACCTCAGTGCTGCATTCGACACTGTTGATCACTCAATACTTTTGGACAGGTTGGAAAAATGGGTGGGGCTCTCAGGCACAATCTTAAGTTGGTTCAGGTCATATCTACAAGATAGGAACTATTTTGTTTCCATAGGCGACTTTGTATCAGAACCAACCAACGTGACGTGTGGAGTCCCGCAAGGTTCGATCTTAGGGCTGTCTTTATTCAACATCTACATGCTCCCACTAGGGCAAATCATGCGAAATAATAATATTGACCACCACTGCTATGCCGATGACACTCAAATCTATGTAGCGCTATCACCAAACGACTATGTGCCAACATTTTCTCCAACTAAATAAGGACAAAACGGAGATAATTGTTTTTGGTGCTAAAAAAGAAAGGCTTAAAGTAACCCAACACCTTCACTCTCTGTCCCTGAAAACTTCAAACAAAGCCAGAAATCTTGGGGTCATTATGGATTCAGATTTAAATTTCGACAGTCACATCAAATCAGTAACAAAATCGGCCTACTATCACCTCAAAAACGTAGCAAGATTAAGAGGACTCATGTCAGCTCAAGACTTAGAAAAACTTGTACATGCCTTTATTACTAGTAGGCTAGATTGTTGTAATGGTCTCCTTGCAGGTCTTCCGAAAAAAACTGTCAGGCAGCTACAGCTTGTTCAGAACGCTGTTGCTAGAGTTCTAACAAAGACCAAAAATTTTGAACACATTACACCAATTCTTAAATCCTTACATTGGCTCCCTGTATGTCAGAGAATTGATTTTAAAATCCTGCTGCTCACCTATAAATCACTACATGGTTTAGGACCAAAGTATATCACTGACATGCTTCCACTATATAAGCCTTCTAGACCGCTAAGATCTTCTGAAACCAATCTGTTAGTGATTCCCAGAGTAAATACAAAGCATGGGGAAGCAGGATTTAGTTACTATGCAACAAATAGCTGGAATAAACTTCCTGAAGATTTAAGACTTGCCTCAACTTTGACCACTTTTAAAACAAGACTGAAAACTTTTATGTTTACTTTAGCTTTCAGCTAAATCTTAACTACATTGCACTTTTAACTTTTGCACTTTTTATAATGCATTTTTAATTTTGCTTTTCTTTTCTTTTAATTCTTCTATTTTATTTCATTTTATTATTTCATTTTATTGTATGACATGTTTTTATGTGAAGCACTTTGAGTCTGCCTCGTGTATGAAATATGCTATATAAATAAAGTTGCCTTGCCTTGCCTTGCCTTGGTAAATCCATGCAGGATCAGTCCGATCCTGTTTTTGCTATCCAAATGTGCCGCTATTTCATCTTTTATAAGTGACTCCAGCATCTTCCCCGCCACCGATGTCAGGCTAACTGGTCGATAATTCCCTGTTTTCTCTCTTCTGCCTTTTTACATAGACAGTTTCCAAGTTGGCTGAGAAAAGATTCAGGACAGAATGTGGTCTTCTAAAGCTCAGGATATCTGGTCGGGTTGAAGGGCTGAACATCCCAACCTGCTACACTGGGCTCAGTAATTTCCATAAATCATAAATTAAGTAGGGCGCTAGGTATATAAACGTTGAATTGACCCACCAAACCCATGCCCTCTAATCCAGCGTTTCTCAAGTTTATGAAAGAGTAAGAAAGAGATTAATAAAGATATATAATTATTTTTATGTAGGGGTTCCCTGATGCATGGCAATTATTTCAAGGGTTCTGCAAGGGTCAAAAGGTTGAGAAACGCTGCTCTAGTTATTAGGGAAAATACACTCAATGAACAAATGCATGGTGTGTAGTTTAGTTTAGTTTATAGATACAGCATGGAAACAGGCCCTTTCGGCCCACCGTCCGTGCCAACCAGCGATCACCCTATATTCT
Source organism: Amblyraja radiata (assembly GCF_010909765.2). Taxonomy (NCBI): domain Eukaryota; kingdom Metazoa; phylum Chordata; class Chondrichthyes; order Rajiformes; family Rajidae; genus Amblyraja; species Amblyraja radiata. The sequence continues at coordinate 64,086,557 of NC_045962.1, read as the reverse complement.
TGCACTGTCCTATGCACAAGGGACGATTTACAATTTTTACCGAAGCCAATCAACCCACAAACCTGTACGTCTTTGGAATATGGAAGGATACCGGGGCATCCGGAGAAAATCCACACAGTTTATTGTAAATTACATACAGACAGCACCCGTAGTCAGGATCAAACCTGGGTCTCTGGTGCTATAAGACAGCAACTGTACCACTGTGCCACCGTGCCACCCTAAAACCAGAAAACGAAGAACAAATTTATATCCATTAGTTGGAGTGAAACTTAGGAAAAGAACAAAAAAAAATCATAATTGCCCATTCTTCTCATGAATGTGTTATTAACATTTTACTCCTTTCTTCGCTATGATTAATGATCTTAATTTTATGTAGAAGTTGCATTTCAAGGTAATTAAAACTTCAGGATGTTAACTTATGTACCTACTAGTAAAGCCAGCTGGCTGGTACTTTGCAGTTGACCTTGTCATTGTCCCAGAGTGATGTGAATTAGTGCTGCTTCTGTTCTACCAGTGTGACTTTAGCAGAAGTGTTCGGGGAGTGCTCATTCCGTACCATTTTGTTTCCGGATATTCAATAATATAAGCGCTGAGGAATATCTGAGTCATAATCGTCTGATGAGTATTTGATCAAACAAATATTAAAATTAAAATCTTCAATATTTTTCAAAATTAATGATTCCAACTCTGCTGTCAGACAAATATTCCACAGCTGCACCTAAAGTTTGCTTGCCACCACAGAGCCAGCAAAAAGTAAGTGCAGCAGCAGGAATGTCAAGGGGCATGTAGCCCTTGCCTTGTACTTGCAACTATGGAGAATATGCAGATTAGAAAAAGAGCAAGGTGGCTACAAGGCAGGTTGAGAGATCATGGTTACTTCCTTAGCAGATAAAAAGTCCATTCAATAGTCTGATATCAGCACCAAAGAAGCTGTTCTTGAATCTAGTGGTATGTACTTTCAAGCTTTTGTATTTTCTGACGGAAGAGGAGAGAAGAATGAATGACTGAATTGTGAATTATATTTGACTATGTTCACTGCTTTTCCATGACAATGGTGTAGACAGTCAATGGAGGTGTGGTGAGGGGGAGGTGGCTGATTTGTGCGATGGAAGGTTGTGTCGTGAATGAGACATGTATTTGTAAGGGGTTGCATCTGCAGCCTTGCTGGTCAATAATGTTGAGAATTATGTCAGGTGATGTTCTCTATCCGTACTGATTGCCATCTTATGGGTCAGGAAGTTGAACATCCATTTGAGAGATGAATGAGAGAAAGGGGCACTTAAACTCAAATAATCAAATCAGGAATAAAAATACGGCATTGGCAAATCTGTAAAAATTCACTAGTGTCCTTCAGTGAAGGAAATCTGCTGTCCTCACCTAGGTTGGCCAGACTCCAGGCATGCACTTGGCTTACTCGTAACTGTCTTATCAAGCAACTCAGTTCATGAGCAATTTGTGATGAGCATCAAATGCTTACCCAGCTAGTGATAGTCACATCTATCTATCATATCATATCTATATATTAAAACTGTGTGTGTGTGTGTATGTCAGATTCGGCCTTTGATTCCTTGGTCCGCCAGCACCACACGCTGAATCTCCGTCATTTTTTCCATTTCGCTAGCTAATTCTCTTTTACATTCACGGATTCACCCCTCAAAACATTTTGACTTTTTTATGTAACCTTTTTTAATAAAATCCTCCAACCCCCCTCCCCCACTCACTCATTTTGTCGCCTCCTGCTGGCCAGTGACCATAACGCCTGCTGACGCCCGGCTCTGCTCCAAAGACGCCGACATTTTTCCCTACCGCTAGTGCCCGGCCCGGCTCTGTCACGCTGCCTCAAGCCAAACATCGGATCTTCAACCGCTGCTTTTCCAGCAGAGGGGGAAAATCCAGCGCGACACAGCCGGCGAGGCCTCACAGTCTCTAATCGCACCGCTTTCACTGACTATTCATTCCACAGTTAGTTCAGTTCGGTAACAAAACCTCCCCCCTCCCCCCCCCCCTCCACCCCTCCACCCCACCCCCCCCTCTACCCCCCCTCCCTCCCCCCCCATACTTGGGGTCTGAAGCACGTTCGGGGACCAGACCCAACGGGTCTGCACTTGGTCTAATATCTATTGAAACTGTGTGTGGTATGTGTGTGTGTGGTGTGTGTGTGGTATGTGTGTGTGTGGTATGTGTGTGTGTGGTGTGTGTGTGGTATGTGTGTGTGTGTGTGTGTGTGTGTGGTGTGTGTGTGTGGTGTGTGTGTGTGTGTGTGTGTGTGTGTGTGTGTGTGTGTCATTTTGCCTTTGAAATGTATCTGCTTGTAAACCAAATGGGGAAATGCTTACATATTTCAGTAGAGATTGTCCTTGGGATTTTAGAAATCCACTCCTCTGTACATTTGGTACATTATTTTCCTGACTTTTTAATTAAAATTGTTGACCAATCTGAACTTTTTTTTAAATCTGACCGCTGCCCAGCTGCTGATGTTACAATAACAGTGACATTTTAACATCTTCTGGTACAAATTTGCCTTATGATTTCAAAAATCCAATCCTCTATATATTTGGTCAATTATTTCCCGAAATATTTACTAAAATTTATAACCAAACTGACAATTTTTTTTAAATATTAAGGTTGACTGACTGCTGACCTCACACAATGCCTTTGCACCTGGCCCAACTGCCTCCTGGCCCCGCCCGGCCCTGCCCCCCAACCTGCCTCCGGGCTCCGCCGAGTCCACACTGACCAACAATCACCCTGTACTCTACCGTAGTTATATGTTATCTCAGTTTTGTATCTTACACCAGAGGCAGTTGACAAAAACTCAAGGGCCTGTCCCACCAGCATGCGATTGCATGCGTCTAGCACGACCAAACGTGGTGGCTTGAGGCGGACGGCCTCGCGGGGCCAGTCCCACTTCCAACCGCGGAGCCATCTGGAGTTGTGCAGGGCTGGTCCCCACGTCATACCCACCAATCAGCTGGGCAGGAGATGGGCCGACTGAATTTGGACATCGGGCGATTACATCATCATGCAACGGCACGCCAGGTGGTGATGTCATCGCGCAATGCCACGCGCTAGGCATACGCTGTCAAGATGCTGCGTACGGCATCAAGACGCTGTGTATGGCGTAGAGCCGCTGCATACGCCCGTCGAGGCGCTGCGTACGGCCTCAATGCGGCTATGGGCTGACAGGCCGTTGCCGCGCGGGATTTTACCAGTCCTGCACAACTCCAAACGGCTCCGGCGATTGAAGTGGGACCGGCCCCGCAAGGCCGTATGGCTCAAGCGGCCACGTTAGGCCGCACTCGTCGCATGCAGTCGCATGCTGGTGGGACAGGCCCTTCATTAACCTTCAGATCTGCTCGTCTTTGGAATGTGGGAGGAAAACGGGGGAACTGGAGAAAACCTACATGGTCACAAGAAGAACATATAAACTCTTTACGCACAGCACCCGTAGTCAGAATTGGACCTGGGTCTCTGGCACAGTAAGGCAGCAACTCTACCGCTGTGACACTGTGCCATCTCTGGTTTTTGCAATAGTTCATCTTTAATATCTATGCAATACCAATGAACCCATCCAGAATTTGGAAATTTTGGACCATATTGTCCTAGATTTTGCAGCCATTCATTTAAACCTCAACTACATTTCAGCTTGAATATTGGAAAGGAAGATTTTCAACAGTGGTAATACACTTTGTTAACATACTAGTGTTTACAACTAAATTTAGGGAGCTCCTGGATTGATTCTAAAATAACTGGAAAACTTAGCTAGGAAAATCATTCAAGGCATTCCTAGGGGGATGGTGACATGAAGAAGACCAAAGCAGAATTATACCATTCATCGGCAAATCAATTGCATTTTTTAATTGCTTTTTTATATACGATTTATTTAGATTATACTAAACATTACATGCAAAATATTTTTTACGTGTTCAGAAAACCTAATATTGATTTCATTCTTTTATTTTTCTAGCGTTACAAAATGAACACATCAGTCACAGTAGTGAACTATTACCGCTTGGATGACACACTGATTATATTTTAATGCTATCTTCTATTAGACAACATAGCTAACCTATCAAATGCTCGGGTTTTAACATGCAATTCATTTCAAAGGAAGAAACAGCTGAAAATGAAATACTGTAGTCGATGCAGGAATGTGGCCTTCAAACCATTAGAAATCAAAGCATTATTACATCCATACATCTAAATCTCTGATCTTGTGCTCATGTGTGATTTTTCTATTTGCGCATAAAGGGTATGCGATAGCACTACGATTTTTCGCCAGCTTATTCACCGTTCCCCTGTGCTGCAAGTGCAACAAGTGTTGTTACAATTGACGGTACATTGTAAAAGTTATTAAGGATTAAAAATTGTAAAGAAATGTGCATGCACAGATTGCTGTCAGTCGCCGCCATGCAGATTAGTCTCCTCTCCTGTCAGTCAGGAAGGGGCGTCGCTGGGACCATCCTGGCACCATCGCCGCACTGATTGGTCGCGTCCACAGTCAATAGGCTGGAGGTTGCAATGGTGAATGAGTGGTCCGAGGAGCTGTGGCCGCGCAGTACCTGGTGGTGAGGGTGGTGCCACGGGCTGAGCCCGGGGACTGGGCCTGGGCTGGAACCAAGAATGAGCCTGGATCCAGAGTTAGAGACGAGCCCGGAGATGAATTCGGGGCCTGGACTGGAGACCAGGCGGAGGCCGAGCTGAGGGCTGGATTCGTGCCCAAGCCCGGGGCCTGGGTCAAGGTGTACTAGTGCCTCAGAGGCTGCCCATTCGCCGCCATCCTGCAGCACAGCCTCTGTTTCCTGCTCTGCGGGCAGCTCTGGCTCAGCCACTCACCTCCCTCATCCCGCCCCCGGCACAGCGAGCCTGGCTCCATCAAGGCCCAGGTCCGTGAGTATTACAGACCGCCTGCAGCCAGGGTCGGGACGAGTACAAGAACCAGGCAGAGTTGCAGGCCCTGGCACTGCTCTATGACCTGGGTAGTTGCTGGGGCAGGGAATGGGAGTGAGTGGAGGAGGATGAGGGAAATGGGGAGGAGGGAGATGGGGTGGTAGAGGGAGATGGGGGGGGCAGCACCGAGCCCCACTGTCTACCCGCTGGTGAGGGACACCGTGGGTCCCGGGACGGGCAGCGCTCTAGCGGCTTCTGCCCGTGGGCGCGGACACTGGGAGCGGTCCTAACGCACCGCACCATTACATGGAGAGTGGGAGCGATGCAGCCCAGCCCACAGCATTGGGGGGGGGGTGAAGATGGAGAGAGGGTGAGGGAGGGGGAGGGGAGGGAGGGAGGGAGGGAGGGAGGTAAATAAATGGGTAGTGGAGTGCAGGGGGGTAGGGAGGGGGAAGGGGGCCTGGGGTGATGGGCAAGGTGAGATAGAGGGGGGAGTAGAGGGAGAGGGGGACAGGGAGGGGTGGATTTGATGGGAGCGGAATAGGGCGAGTGGTAGAATATTGTGTTGGGGGAACGGGTTGCATTGGGGAACCAGGCCTCCCATGTGACAGGGTCCCAACGGGTTCCACTTAGTCTAGTATTAATCTTAGACTATTAGTCTTAATAGTAGATAAAATATGACAGAGGTTAGCTCCACAATTAATATGATTTGTTTTATCCCATACACATACAGTACAAGAAAACATCCTGTTTAAAAAGGTATGTGGTTCGCTCAGATCTTAGTAAAAGTGTAAGCTGTTAATTAATATATTATTTTAAATACATGGAATATATATATTGTAAACCTATGGATTTTTATAAGAAAATTTGCAAAAATAGCTTTTAATGTATTTAAGTTGCATTTATGTGCATGGTGTAAGGAAATATTGAGTTGAGTTATTCCTTTGAAAAATCTCAAAAGTCAGCATGGTGGACTGTTAGTGTATCTGTGACATTAAAGTTGACAGTATGGGAGATAAATTTAATCTCAGTCCTTGTAGCTTTATTGAAATGCCAGCATTTTATTCTTTGCAACAGATATTCTGTATCATTGAATGGGAAATATTACTATAACATGCGTTTGACATAAATATTCAAAGGTACTCAGAGCTCCCGTGGATTTTGAAGAAACAGGAACAAAGAGAAGTAGGAAAAAGCACTGCTTGGCTCTAGCCCGAGTGGGAGGAGTTAGAATTGAGTCAGTGGGGGAAAACAGTTAAAAACTGAGGAATTTAGTTTGTAAATTGGTAAATTGGTAAACTAGGCAATTTATCAGTCAATATAAGCAGGACGGCTCTTAGGGGGTGGCGGTGAGGGAAGTGCCCGGTGAGAAAAGTGCAAGTCTTTGGCTTGAGAGCCTTGTGAGTAAAGTGTGGGTCTTTGGCTCGATAGTCTTCAGCGAGGAGGCTGAGGAGATGAGGCTACGCAAGATGCTGGAGAGGGAGAGATGAAAGAAGGAGATGTCAAGCAAGCTGATTCAGTGTGATGCTTGCAGTATGTGGGAGGTCAAGGACACTGCTGGTGCCTCTGGCTACTACATATGTGAGAAGTGAATCCATGTACAATTCCTGAAGGACTGTGTGGGGGAACTGGAGAAGCAAATGGATGACCTCCGGTTTGTCCAAGAAACTGAGTCGTTCCTCGACAAGTCCTACAGTACGATTGTTACACCTAAGGTACTGGAAGAGAGAAGGTGGGTGAAGTGAGAAAGGGAGGGAAACATGGAATGCAAACGTCCCCGGGTGTTGTATCTCTTGTGAACAGGTTCATCCACTTAAAAGCTGTCGGGACAGAAGACATTATCACACTGAGCGGCGGACTGGCTTGCGAAGCAAAAAGGGCTGTGCCAACACCAAAGAGGCCAACGTCAGGCAACGCTATTGTAGTTGGAGACTCCATTGTGAGAGGTACGGACAGGGGTTTCTGCAGGAACAGACTGGGTTCGAAGATGGTGTGCTGCCTTCCTTTTGCCAGGATCCAGGATGTCACGGACAGAGTGCAGAACATCCTCAAGGGCAAAGGTGAACAGCGGGAAGTGGTAGTGCATGTCAGCACAAACGATGTCGGAAAGAAGGGGATGAATATTCTGCAGCGTGACTTTAGAGAGCTCGGAAAAATGCTGAAAAGCAGGACCTCCAGGGTGGTTATCTCCAGTTTGCTTCCATTTCTTCGTGCTGGCGAGAGCAGGAACAGGGAGATATGGGACCAGAATGTGTGGCTGAGGAACTGAGGCAGGTATTTAGATTCTTAGATCACTGGGATCTGTTTTGGAGTAAGGGGGAACTGTACAAAGGGACGGATTGCATGTTAACAGTTGGAGGACCAGCATTCTGGCAGGCAGGTTTGCCACTGCTACACGGGTGGTTTTAAACTGATTAAGGGGGGTGGGGTGTCAAATGGGATAATGGAGGATGGGGTTAAAGGGAAAGAGAGTAAAGAGATAGTTAATGACCCCAGAATTAACGGGAAAGAAAGCTCACAAAGGGATAGGAGAGTATGGCCAAGTGTAATAGGGATCGATGTGAAAGGTGAGATGCGTAAGGAATGATTGTATATGAATGCGTGAAGTATAAGAAGTAAAGTAGATGAGCTTGAGGCTCAGTTAGAGGTTGGTAGATATGACATTGTCGGGATTACTGAGACGTGGCTGCAGGAGGAACGGGCCTGGGAACTTAATATTCAGGGTTATACATCCTATAGACAGGACAGGCAGGTGGGCAGAGGAGGGGGGGTAGCTCTGATGGTGAGGGATGGAATTCAGTCCCTTGTGAGGGAAGACATAGGGACTGACGAGGTAGAGTCACTGTGGATTGAGTTGAGGAATTGTAAAGGCAAGGAGTGGTGTTATCTACAGACCCCCAAATAATAACTAGGATGTAGGGTGTAAGTTGCAGCAGGAGTTAAAACTGGCATGTAACAAACGTAATGCCACTCTGGTGATGGGGGATTTCAATATGCAGGTAGACTGGGAAAATGAGGTTGGTTCAGGACCCCAAGAAAGTGAGTTTGTAGAATGCCTCTGAGATGGATTCTTCGAGCAGCTTGTAATGGAGCCAACCAGAGAAAAGGCAATTCTGGATTTAGTGTTGTCCAATGAACAAGATATGATAAGAGAACTCGAGGTAAAGGAACCGCTTGGAGGTAGTGATCATAATATGATTCGTTTTAATCTGCAATTTGAGAATGAGAAGGTTAAATCAGAAATGTCAGTGATGCAGTTGAACAAAGGGGACTATGAAAGCATGAGAGGGGAGCTGGCCAAGGTAGACTGGAAAGGGATCCTAGCAGGAATGACGGTGGAACAGCAATGGCAGGAATTTCTGGGCATAATCCGGAAGACGCAGGATCATTTCATTCCAAAAAGGAAAAAAGATTCTAAGGGGAGTAGGAGGCAACCACGGCTGACATGAGAAGTTAGGGATAGAATAAAACTAAAACAAAAGATGTATAACACAGCACAGAGTAGCCGGAAGCCAGAGGATTGGGAAACTTTCATAGGACAACAGAAGGAAACAAAACGGGCAATACGGGCTGAAAAGATGAAGCACGAAAGGAAGCTGGCCAGGAATATAAAGAAGGACAGTAAAAGCTTCTTTAGATATGTTAAGGGAAAAAGAATAGCAAAGTCAAATGTGAGTCCCTTGAAGGCAGACACGGGTGAAATTAGTATGGGGAACAAGGAAATGGCAGAAGAGTTGAATAGGTACTTCGGATCTGTCTTCACTAAGGAAGACACAAACAATCTCCCAGATGTACTGGAGGACAGATGATCTAAGGGGATAGAGGAACTGAAATATATTTTCATTAGGCGAGATATTGTATTGGGTACGCTCATGGGACTGAGGGATGATAAATCCCCTGGGCCTGATGGTCTGCATCCCAGGGTCCTCAGGGAGGTGGCTCTAGAAATAATGGACGCATTGGTGATCATTTTCCAATGTTCAATAGATTCAGGATCCGTTCCTGTGGATTGGAGGATAGCTAATGTTATCCCACTTTTCAAGAAAAGAGTAAACGGGGAATTACAGGCAAGTTAGCCTGACTTTGGTGTTGGGAAAGATGCTGGAGTCAATTATTAAAGAGGTATTAATGAGGCATTTGGATAGCAGTAAAATGATTAGTCCAAGTCAACATGGATTAATGGAAGGGAAATCATGCTTGACTAATCTTCTGGACTTTTTTGAGGATGTGACAAGTAAAATGGATGAAGGGGTGCCAGTAGATGTAGTGTATCTAGACTTTCAGAAAGCCTTTGATAAGTTCCCACACGGGAGACTGGTGACTAAAATTAGAGCATATGGCATTGGGGGTAAGGTGTTAACATGGATAGAAAATTGGTTGGCAGCAAAGAGTAGGAGTGAACGGGTCCTTTTCAGAGAATCAGGCAGTGGCGAGTGGAGTGCCACAAGGCTCGGTGTTGGGGCCGCAACTGTTTACCATATATATATTAATGATTTGGAAGAGGGAATTAGGAGCAACACTAGCAAGTTTGCGGATGACACAAAGCTGGGTGGCAGTGTAAACTGTGAAAAGGATGTTAGGTTGCAGGGTGACCTGTACAAGTTGAGTGAGTGGGCAGATGCGTGGCAAATGCAGTATAATATAGATAAATGTGAGGTTATCCACTTTGGCGGCAAAAACAAGGGGGCAGATTATTATCTCAATGGGGTTAGGTTAGGCAAGTGGGAAGTGCAGCGATACCTGGGTGTCCTTGTACACCGGTCACTGAAAGTTGGCTTACAGGTACAGCAGGCAGTGAAGAAAGCTAATGGAATGTTGGCCTTCATAACAAGAGGATTTCAGTATAGGAGCGAAGACGTTCTTCTGCAGTTGTATAGGGCTCTGGTAAGACTTCATCTGGAATATTGTGTACAGTTTTGGTCTCCTAATTTGAGGAAGGACATCCGTGTGATTGAGGTAGTGCAGCATAGGTTCACAAGATTGATCCCTGGGATGGACGGACTGTCATATGAGGAAAGATTAAAAAGACTAGGCTTATATTCACTGGAGTTTAGAAGGATGAGGGGCTATCTTATAGAAACTTATAAAAGGACTGGATAAGCTAGATGCAGTAAAAATGATCCCAATGTTGGGCGAGTCCAGAACCAGGGGCCGCAGTCTTAGAATAAGGGGAGGTCATTTAAGACTGAGGTGAAAAAAAACTTTTTCATCCAGAGAGTTGTGAATTTATGGAATTCCCTGCCACAGAGGGCAGTGGAGGCCAAGTCACTGTATGGATTTAAGAGAGAGTTAGATAGAGCTCTAGGGGCTAGTGGAGTCAAGAGATATGGGGAGAAGGCAGGCACGGGTTATTGATAGGGGACGATCAGCCATGATCACAATGAATGGCGGTGCAGGCTCGAAGGGCCGAATGGCCTCCTCCTGCACCTATTTTCTATGTTTCTATGTACTATGTGAAGATATTTTTAAATAAGAGAGTGAAGAGTCAAGAGTGTTTCATTGTCATATGTATCGACGTGGAACAGTGATATTCTTACTTGCAGCAGCGCAACAGGTTGATCAACACAGTACTCAATAGATAACCTAATAAACAAAGAAAAGAAGTTGAATAAAAAAACAATATAGAGTAAAACAAAGCAAAGCCCTAATTGCCAAGGGAGACCAAGGGAGTTTGTAGTTTAAGTTTTAATTGAAGTTTGTAGTATTCAACTACAAACTACTCTTGATAGTGGCTGAGAGTCGTTGGGAAGTTATTGTTTCTGAACCTTAATGTTACAGTTTTCACGGTCCTCTATCTTCTTTCTGATGGCAGGAGGGAAGTGAGAGCATGGCCAGGGTGGTGTGGGTCCTTGATGATGCGGGCTGTTGATGTTGATGGGTAAGATGATGATGATAATGATGATGATGAAGTATAACTGCAGCTATGTTCCTATCTAAAGTTCAGGATGGTCCATTCACAGGAAAAACAATGCCTATATTGTGTTTGTTTATTAACTGGCACGCTATTTTCAATCATAACACATGTGATTTAATTAAACAGTGTTATTTACATTCTCTATTAAGTGTCAACCACAATAACAACATATATTTAGTTAGCATCTTCACAATACTATTGTTCAAGTTAGTAGGCAATAGCATAATTGGGAGGAAAAAACAACTAAGCCGAAAGAGATGGTCTAGAAGAGCCTGGCCTGCACTATGCAAGATGTCTGTAGTCTCACTTAGCCACGCACCTGCCAGTATGTCACCAAACGCAAGACTAATCAGTTCACAAATCGTGACCAGGCTGTTAATGTCAGTAAACTAAGAATCTAATCAAAGATTGGTCTGACAACCTTCTGCAATTGGAAGGGCTTTTCCACAACATCTAAAAGTGTCCCATCATCAAAGAAATGTAGGAATTGAAAATATTTTTAAAGGAAAAAAAATGTAAGTAACTAATTGATTTGAAATCGTATTCAGCATGCAAATAATTCAATAAATAGACACTGTTTATCACCGATCATGTTTTTGGTAAATCCGTGACCTTATTCAAATGGTTGGATGATCTGTCAGCTGTGACTGATGAAAATTTGAAGTGCTTATATAAAGTGTATCCAAGGTCATTTTCAACCTTTCACTTATGAGATCTGAGGTTACCACCTGCTTTAAAAGGGCATCAATAATACTGGTGCCCAAGAAGAGCAAGGTGATGTGCCTCAATGACCATCGACCAGTGGCACTAATGTCTGAGGTGTTGAAGTGCTTTGAGAGGTTGATTATGGCGCATACCAACTCCTACCTCGACAAGAACCTCGACCCACTGCAGTTTGCTTACTGCCTCAACAGATCAACGGTGGATGTGATCTCACTGGCTCTCCACTCCGCTCTGGACCACTTTGACAACAAAAACTCACATGTCAGGCTGTTATTCATTGACTACAGCTCGGCATTTAATACAATCATCCCCTCCAAGCTGTTTACCAAGCGCTCAGAACTGGGTCTCTGCACATCCCTCTGCAATTGGATCCTCGACTTCCTCATTCACAGACCACAGTCTGTCCGTATTGGTGGAAATGTGTCATCCTCAACAACAATCAGCACGTGTGCACCCCAAGGCTGCGTGCTTAGCCCGCTGCTTTACTCTATACTCATGACTGCGAGGCCGGAAATAGTGCAAACTCCATCATCAAATTCGCCGATGACACCATTGTTGTAGGACGTATCACTGATGGGGATCAGAGTATAGAAATGAGATTGACCAATTGACCAAATGGTGCCAGCACAATAACCTGGCTCTCAACACCAGCAAACCAAGGAACTGATTGTGGACTTTGGAAGGGGTAGGTTAGGGACCCACAATCCCATTTATATCAGCGGGTCGATGGTGGAAAGGGTCAAGAGCATCAAATTCCTGGGCATGCATATTTCCGAAGATCTCTCCTGGTCCCAGCACACTGATAAAATTATAAAGAAAGCACATCAGCGCCTCTACTTCCTGAGAAGATTACGGAGATTCGGTATGTCAAGGAGGACTCTCTTGAACTTCTACAGGTGCACAGTAGAGAGCATGCTGACCAGTTGCATCGTGGCTTGGTTCGGCAACTCGAGCGTCCAGGCTTCAAAAAGTTGTAAACACTGCCCAAGCCATCACCGGGTCTGACTTCCCTACCATCGAGGGGATCTATCGCAGTCGCTGCGTCAAAAAAGCTGCCAACATCATCAAGGACCCACACCATCCTGGCCACACACTTATCTCTCCACTGCCATCAGATAGAAGGTACAGGAGCCTGAAATCTGCAACATCCAGGTTCAGGGACAGCTACTTCCGCACAGCTATCAGACTATTAAACACAACTTCAAACAAACTCTGAACAATAACAGCCTATTGCACTTTATCTGTTTATTTATGTGTGTGTGTATACATATGGTCTATGGTATATAGACACACTGATCTGTTCTGTATTTATGCCTACAATATTCTATTGTAGGCATAAATTCTATTGTAAGCAAGAATTTCATTGTCCTATCTCGGACACATGACAATAAACTCTCTTGACTTGACTTGTATAGCAAAATAGTTAGATGTGCCCAGGTCTGACCACCAGTGCATTCATGCGTCCTTACTGCAATGAACTGTGGCAAACCAAAAGGCTCTGTTTTGAACTGTCTGCCAAATATCGATGCAATCTGGCTCATTAGAAGCTTACCACATTTCCTAAAAACACCTATGTATAACATACCTGGATATCTGCAATTCCACACTGTCCCATTGCATGGAAAAATTACAGAAAGTTATAATCTAGTCACTGAAACCTATATTATTCATTGCTTTAGTTGTTGACATTTTGTCCCTCAGTACTGTCAGAGCAAAAGCAAACTCGGATGGAATAAATCATTAATCATAAATTATTCCACATGTTAAAAAACAAAATTGTAACTTCAGAAATTAGTTGAATGACCGTGTCTAGAACTGCTTTGCTTTAGTGACGTCTGAAGTTTTCGCAAAAAGTAAAGTGAATCTGTTTGTAGTTACAAAGAGCTGCAGATACTGGTTTACAAAAAGAGAAACTGATGCTGTTTAATTAAAAAACCTAACAAATGAAAAACTTAAAATAATTATTAATTTTCATTAATATATTTGATAATAAATAACAATTATTTTTAATAATGTTCACTAATTGTTGAAGGGATCCAGCATAGACTTGACGGGCTTAATAGCCTATTTCTATGCTCACCCCTGCGGTTATAAAAGATAATGGTATTGGGGGCTTCACAATTTAGCCATGAATATAAATACTCTGTCTCCGGGTTAATGGAAAATCACACACAAATGTAGTTTCCAGAAGCACCTACTGTAAAGAGTTAATTTTATTTGAAGCTTTGCAGATGTTGATCAGCTGAGAAGATTGAGACAAAGGACCCAAGAAAAACTTAGTGTGAGGTAATCAGTTGTAATTGACCAATAAAAATGTGACATGGAAATTTTGGCTCTGATTGCCTTCAGCAGGTATTAGTTCTGATTGAAGATTGAATCAGTGGAACAGTGCGTAATAGTTCTCAATTACAATGATGTCGAATAAAATCTATGGAAACCAGCCACAAAATGATGCATTAGGATTAGGCCAAAGGTCTATCTGATTTTGGGGAAAGGTAAACTGCCAAAATTACCCCACATTATGGGGTATTTAACCTAATCATATCCATGCCAATTTTCTTTTAGATTTATAGAAGCTGGGAAGTCATAAAATATGGTTTATTGCTTTAAACATCAGTAATCTCATTTATTCTGAAACTCGCAGCTCTTGCATTCCACTTCATTCCTGGCATCAGCCAAATTCTTTTGCAATCAATCCATTGATTTCAAGTGTCAGTCATGGCTCATTTAGCAGCACTATCTCCTGAGTCAGAAGCCTGAGTATTTCTTTTCCACATCACTGCCAGGGGCACAAGAATCTAGGCTGATGCATCAATGGAGTGGAAAAGGTCAAATGTGCTGCTGAAGGTGCTATTTTCTCAGCAAAAATACTAAACGGAAGGCCTACCCTGCTCTCTTTGGTGAAATCACAAGATTTGCAGGTACAGTTTTGAAGAAGAGCAGGAGTGTTATCTATATTTTCTTCCTCATCCTCAATCCATTGAAATCTGTCCGAGCATGCGTGCAAATTGCACATTGTATTTTCTTAATTCCAATGAATATCAAGAAAGAATTCCATGTTCCATTTTGGTACTCATGAAAATTGAACACTCTTGACTCTCTCTTCAAAGAAAGACTTCAGTGACTGACATAAAAAGAGCAATATATATAATAAACGTTTTCCCCCCTAATGTAATGCAGTACATTGTGAATAAGCAGTGAGCTAAACCACAACCAAACCCCAACTAACAGTATCCCAATTGCTCAGGTTTCTTTTCCTGTTTTATGTGTTTGATGATTTTCAGTCATGGCAATTATATTTGTTCCAGACGCGTTTCTAATCAATAATAACCCCTGTGTGACAATAGTCACCATCTCAGCAAATGAATGTCAGTTGAATGACAAAATGATTTTGTGCATTCTCTTACCTAAAACAATTATCATACTGTATTTCTGTGGCAAGAATATTACTAATGTTTAAGTATAAATGAGGAAAATGTATTCAGGTGACACAAGCACCATAAGAAAGTAATACTATATTGAGCTCTTTTTTTGCCAGATCCTGATCACATTCTAAAAGGTGACTGCTGAAATATAGCGACAAAATTAATTGCATACTTCAGTGCTTAAACCCTACGATAAATGGAATCTGTTTAGAATTAAAATTGTTAATTATGGTCTTTCCATCTTAATTTATCTTGATTTACGTAGGTCGTGAATAATTAAATGACCTTCTACAGCGTGTTTTTATTAGAATTCGGTGAGTTTTATGAGGACATAAATATTTGATCATGATTCTACTCCCTAAAATAGGATTGATAACTTGTTGTTTGTATGATTTGTAATTACTATACAACTGATGCCAGGAAAATTTGATCAAAATGCCGCTCTCTGTAAATTATGTCTAAGCCAATCTGTTGATTTATTTAGATGAATTTAAATATTCTTCGCTAACACTATTTTGCAGGGTTGGATTGTGTTCAACAATTTGTGTTCATCTCCAGTTGAATGCCCTCAGCCGCACTTACCTTTCGTGAGCACATTATTACCAGCATCCAGAGGCCTCACTTCTGTGACCATCCTGCAAAACAAAGTTTCCACCACCAACTGTGCAGCCTCAGGCTGTGCAAACAGTTCCCCACACCTGGATTACCTGATCATCCTTCGACAGTTTGTGGCACTAAAGGCCTATTCCACATTCCCAAAATGTTCTGATAATCAAAGATGGTTTGAATATGCTGAAGTATATGCAAGTGTTTTGTTTTTTTAAATTAAAGCTAAATTAAAATAATTTTAATTAGTACATTTACTTGGAAGTGCAGGGGACAGGGGGATAGATAGGGATCATGTGCAGGCAGATGAGATCAGTTCAGCTGGAAATCGTATTCAGCAGAGACATTGTGGGCCAAAAGGTCCGTTCCTGTGATGTACTGTTCAATGTTCTACACAATCATATACATTGCATGTGTAATTGATTAGAAACATAGAAACATAGAAATTAGGTGCAGGAGTAGGCCATTCGGCCCTTCGAGCCTGCTCCGCCATTCAATATGATCATAGCTGATCATCCAAATTAAAAAACACAAACACTTTTTTTTTAAAGAGAAACAAACCATTTCATTTTAGTCTACTTTTTGAATGAAAGTCGGGGACCTCATTCACATGGGATGGCAGAGTGATGCAACTAGAAGATCACTGCCTTGCAGCAACAGAGACTTGGGTTCAATCCAGATCTCTTGTGCTGTCGGTGTGGAGTTTGCACATTTTCTCCATTTGTTTTTTCTAGGTCTCCAGTTTTCTCCCATTTTCAAGTTCATGGACCATTCTAAATTGTCCTTGCGAATCTGGTGGAGTTGATAAGATTAGTTTAGGATTAGTTTTAATGGCGTTTGATAGCCAGCACAGAATTGGTGGGTTGAAGGCCCTATTTCTGTGCTATATCTCTCCGTGATTTTGACTCCTTGATTCTATGACAAATCAAGCTCCACTTGGTTTCCTGGCTATGGTTGGTATGAAACCTGGGGCTGAAAGCAAAATGTGTCCAGTCCAGTATAATTAGAGGCAGAATTGTTCATGACATATCTGTAGCCTCTGGTCAACCATGCATTTTGAATGACCAATGCAGAAATGCTGAGAGATTTAGTGAGACAAGTGGATGTGGAAAGCCCTTGTCCCTATACGACTAGCCTTTGACTTGCGCAAGATCAAAGAGAGGATTAATAGTAAAATGCCAGAAGTGCTGACATTTTACCCAATTAAAATGCTTGTGGCACTGCTGCCTCAGAACTCCAGCAACCATAAATACAATCCTGACCACTGGTGCTACCTGTATATAGTTTATACATTCTTCTCGTGATTGCGTGTTTCCTCCAGGTGCTCTTGTTTCCTTCTGCGTGCTAAAGAAATACCAGTTGGTTGGCTAGTTATCCCAAGCGTTTAGGTCAGTGATAGGATCCAGGGAACATCATTGGGAATGTGAGGCAAAAATGTTACAGGGGCATTCATAGAGGTATGGAATTGATCTGAGAGGTGACATAATATGGGCTGAATAGCCTCCTTCCATTTTTTTTTAAATCAGCTGCCTTTTTCCTCTGTCCCAATTAGGAAACCTGAACGAAAATCTCTGGTGACCTTGCGCCCCACCCAAGGTTTCCATGAGTCGCCAGAGGTTTTGGTCACTCGCATGGAAAGCCTCGACCAATGCGTGAGCTGCATCTACTGACCAAAGATAGAAACATAGAAAATAGGTGCAGGAGCAGGCCATTCGGCCCTTCGAGCCTGCACCGCCATTCAATATGATCATGGCTGATCATCCAACTCAGTATCCCGTACCTGCCTTCTCTCCATACCCCCTGATCCCTTTAGCCACAAGGGCCACATCTAACTCCCTCTTAAATATAGCCAATGAACTGGCCTCGACTACCTTCTGTGGCAGAGAGTTCCAGAGATTCACCACTCTCTGTGCGAAAAATGTTTTTCTCATCTCGGTCCTAAATTATTTCCCCTCTATCCTTAAGTTGTGACCCCTTGTCTTGGACTTCCCCAACATCGGGAACAATCTTCCTGCATCTAGCCTGTCCAACCCCTTAACCCCCTACAGGATCTTTGCTACCGACCGCGCGCACACACACACACACACACACACACACACACATAGCGAAGGTGGGGGACAGGAACAGCGGAGGAGCGCTGTCTGCACGATGAAGAGGAAGGTAAACAGCTGCCACAGAGCACGGTAAGTCCTTTAGAGAGCGCGGGAGAGAAGGGGAGAGAAGGGGGGGAGAAGGAATGGAAACAGTTTTAAGAAGTTTAATAAAGTTAGCGGGCATTTTACCTTCCAGCCAATGAGCCAATCAAAATGGCCAGTCAGCGAAGGAGATTGCCTTCGACTGCCTGTAAGTAAATAGCGACCCCACTCCACTGGCTTCGACCAAAAGGCAACCTATTTTTAGTCAAGGCCGGTTTTGGTTTTGTTGAAATAATCGCAGGAACATAGAAGAAGCCTCGACTACGCGGAAACCACTTTCCTCCATTAGGGAGAGTGACCAAAACCTCCGGGAACCTCACGGAAACCTTGGGTGGGGCGCAAGGTCACCAGAGGTTTCTGTTCAGGTTTCCTAAGTGGGACAGGGGCATAAGTGGTATAGTTTATTTTTGGATCAAAACTTGTCCAACCCTTGAAAATAAAGCGGCTACTGTTATCAAGGAGTTAAAAGAGAAATTATACCTAGATTTGGCATTCTTAGTTTAGATAATGATCCACATCATAGTAGAACAAACTCATATAAATTATGCAAACAGCTAGAGATCCAGCAGCAATTGTATTGTATTGATCACAGGCTGCTGAATTTGTAGAAGGGGCAGATCAAACCCTTAAAACTAAAATTGACTAAATTAGAGGTGAGACTGAAATTGGTTTGATTAAAATCACTTCCCATAGTTTTATCTCAAATGAAAGTCATGCCTGTAGGGAAATCTAGACTGAACCCAGCTGAAATCATTATGATAGACCCTTTAGAATTCCCTAGAATCAAAATGCAATGAACATAATCAACTTCCATCATGTGACTGCGAAGATGACCGATTACATTCTAGCTTTGACTCTTGTGTTGAGAGAGTTGTGTTGTAGAGTAAGAGCAGCATATAGTGAGAGGCCTTTTGTTGAAGGTAGAAGGGAGGAAAGCATGGGTACATCTCCACCACTGCAAGAGTATCAGTGGGAGCATGGACTGCTAACTTACTTTATTCCAGCTAATTTTAGAAACTTCATACTCCACTATGGATAAAGCACAGATGAATTATCAAGTTAGATGGAGGGGATTTGTGCTCATGAAAACTCGGGAGGTGAAGACTCATCAGACGGAACTCGTGAAGCTACGCCCACGCAAATTCAGGAAGTTTGATGAAATTCTGGGAAAATAAATCAGCATCTTTTTGTTAAGATATCTGTTAGAATAAAACAGTCATTATTGTATTTTGGTTATCATCAATGATGGGTTATCATTATAATAAAATGGAGGAATGTTAATATTGGCCAAATTAGAAGTATTATAAAATGGAGGATCTTTGCATTTGCAGGGCTGCTTGGTCTCTTTCTGTGAAAGTTGCAAGATGGACTCACGGCTCCAAGGAGTCTGGATCCCAGATGGAAGTTGATGAAAAGGAGAGGTCCAGATGTCTTAACTTTGTTAATATGAATAAAGGTTTGCAGAGGGAGATAAGGTCTGCAAATGCACAGTGGGGATTGGTTATAAAAGGGGGTGTGAAAAAGTATTGTAAATAATGTTGCAAAGTGTTGTGTTGCTGTTTGATGATTGGCTGAAGTGTGAAGCCTTGTATGAATTGTTTATATTACCTGGGAAAATGTTTAATTACTTAGTCCTTCCAGAAGCTTCTGTAGAAACATTGTAATGGGGTACTTTGTAATTGGTTTAGGGAACCATCTATAACTGTATAATGTAATCGATATGTGTGATTGGCTTGAAGGGGCTGCTTCCCCCCCCCCCCCCCCCCCCCCCATATAGTTCTGCCCCAAGGGTCCGATGGCCTATAAAAGATTGAACCCCATGAGGATCGAAGTTGGTCTTCTGGAGGTGCACTTGGGATCGTGTGACCTACTGGAAGTGTCTGCTTGCACGAGGCTGAAGGGTTTGAATGAGCAGAGACAAGGATCAGACCCACAATGGTTAGGAATGGTAGGGCATTTGTTTGTATTTGGATAGAATAAAGATGAGTTGAACCAGTACTTGACTCAGTGTTTTACTGAACTAGACTAGGGTGGTAAGCTTTAGGAGCATAATTACACAACCATTAATCTAATTAAAAGACATAAAACAAAAGATTCTGGAAATAACTGAAATAAAAACAAAAACTGTTTGAACACTCAACAAGTCAGGCAGCATCTCTGGAGAATGGAACAGAGTTCATATTTCAGGTCAACTTCCCTCATTAGAATCATTTTAATCAATGATGTTGGGGTGAAGGACACAGATGGTGTTGAGAGAACAAAGGGACTGCCGGAGATAGATTGGAAACCAGAATTATTTAGGTACGCTTTTAGAACTCGCTAATTGATAAATGAATAAATACATTTAGAGTGAAAAAATGTGGCTTGCAAGCTAAACAAATCTGAAACAAAAACAAATGCTGGAAATACCTAACAGATCAGATGGATTCGGTAAAAAGAGAATAATTGAGATACAATCAATACAATACAATCAGTTTTATTCGTCACATTGCACATAAAGTGCAAGTGAAATGAATTTGTCAGCAGCGGTACAATGATTAAAGAACACACAATACACAATAAAAATTTAACACAAACATCCACCACAGCATTCATCACTGTGGTGGAAGGCACAAAATTTGGCCAGTCCTCCTCCATTTCCCCCCGTGGTCGGGACCAGAGTCAAGAGTCAGTCCAGGATCGGCTCTTCCACGCCGGAGACCGCGGCTTTAGGTTGGTGTAGGCTGCAGGCAGGCGGTCGAAGATTTAAAGTTCCCGCCGCAGCCCGAAGCACCGCAGACCGCAGGGCCGGCGGTCGAAGCTCCCCTCTAGGGGTGATGGTAAGTCCACGTCGGGTCCGCAGTAGAAGTTGGCCGCGGGTCGGCGGTGGAAGCTCCTTCTTCTCCCGGGTCCCCCCAGACTGCGGACGCCGCGCCAGCTGGAGATATCTCAATTGAGATAATGTTGCACATTTCAATTCTTAATTTCTGATACAAACAGGAAAGACTGGTTATCTGAAATTGTCAAACTATAAACGTACTCTAATAACCAGTTTCCAGTCTTCTGTTTGAAATGTTGAACTAATAGATTTGTTGTTTAAATAACGTTTAGATTAATATTTGTTCCTTCTCGGAGATGAAGAAAATCAGGGAACAGCAACCAAGTGTCTCTAGCGAATGTGTTTGTAGGACGTGTGTCCAGCTGTAGGTCCACTAAGAACCCATTGATCAATTGAGGTGGCAATTGGATTCATTGATGACTACACAGGAGGCATAGTGTATTATAAACAGTAGTTTCAGGGAGGTGGACTCAGCAAAAGGTTCAGTCATGTAGATGGGTGCCAGTCAGGAGAAGCAGGCAAGTATTGAAACAGTTTCCAGTGGCTGTCCTCCTCTCAAGTAAGTATACCCTTTAGAATGTTTAGTTTAGTTTAGAGATACAGCGGGGAAACAGGCCCTTAGGCCCACTGGGTCCGCGCTGACCAGCAAACCCCCACACATTAACAGCATCCTAAACACACTAGGGACAATTTTTTCATTTACCAAGCCCATTAACCTACACACCTGTACATCTTTGGAGTGTGGGAGGAAACCGAAGATCTAGGAGAAGACCAACGCAGGTCACGGGGAGAACGTACAAACTCCATACAGACAGCAGCAGTAGTCAGAATTGAACTCGGGTCTCTGGCGCTGCAAGTGCTGTAAGGCAGAAGTCCACCGCTGAACCACCATGCCGTCCTGCTGATGGAGGGAATGACCTATTAAACAGCGAGATCAGTAGCACCATGCCTGGCTCTGTTGTACAGCAGGGTAGGCCAAAGTTGAGGAAAACAATAATTATAGGTAAGTTGGTTGGCATGGGCTGAAGGGCCTGCTTCTACACTGTATAACTCTATGACCTTGTGACTGCAAGTGACACTCCAGGACGGTCTATTGGCTCCCTGGTTCTAGGGAGACGTACAGCTTTGTAGGTTAATTGGCTTTGGTATATGGATCATGTTCAGGCAGAAGGGAATAGTTTAATTTGGTAATCATTATTTGGTAATCATGTCATGGGCTGAAGGACCTATTCCTGCGTTGCACTATGTATCATCTGCACGCTTATGGGGTTAGTTTAATTTGGTATCATGATCCGTACAAACATGTGGGTAAGTCAGGCAATATTTATCGAAGG
The DNA here is from genome assembly GCF_010909765.2 of Amblyraja radiata. Taxonomy (NCBI): domain Eukaryota; kingdom Metazoa; phylum Chordata; class Chondrichthyes; order Rajiformes; family Rajidae; genus Amblyraja; species Amblyraja radiata. Next base: position 64,064,652 of record NC_045962.1, on the reverse strand, counting down.
AGAAACAAAGTTATTATTTCAGATTGAATCATCATCATCAGCACTGGATAAATGTGAAAGTGATTATGTGACCAATATCTCATAGATAAAAAGCACAAAAACTACAGATGCCCTGATATGTAACAGATTTAAGAACGGCTACATGCAGTTTAATTAAACATTTAACTAAGTCTTTTTTGTTTTAATTAGTTTGTAAAGTATTAGATTTAATTGTAAGCATTTGTGACATAAAACATAATCATCTCCAAAATTCCTTTATTCCCATAGTTCAAAACCATTTTGTCAAGGTTTTAATTAACCTATTGTTGTGCTTTACATTTTACAAATTAACCCTGTTTCATTTATTTTTAGCATAAAAGCTTCTAAAAGAATTGTAATTTTAATAGGTTACTTTGTTGTTGATGTATTACAATCACATTAATTGCCACAATTACATGAAAAGGGGTTTTGCAAAAGGCAATTAAAATGATTAATAACATCTCCTAAACTAATAAGTTGCCTTTGTCCCAATTTCTGAAAGGCTGGTGCTAAGCTGATCAGTGGGTGTAAAATATAGCATACCTTTCCCTAAACCATTTACATTGTCACTGCGGAGGGGTGTGATGCAATCCTTGTTCTGCCAGAAATGAGCAGACTGGTAACCATTTTGAAATATTGCTTGGTACTTTATTAGTACTTTATCCACATATGGATATATAGATCAAGAAGGTGACTCACCGCATCCTTCTCAACGGTACTTATAGAAAATAAATCAATGCTGACCATACCTGTGACACTTAGATTCTGAAAAATGAATAATTAAAACAAAGTAAATTATAACAACAATTAAAACACATTATTGTTGAAAAAAAACTTTAAAGCAGGTCCACAGAAGTAAGACAACATTATAAAGTATCTTATTCTCACTTCATTTTTCAGAATGTGTGCTTCACAGACAAGGCCACCATTTGTCGCTTTTCTTCTACTGCTCTTGGGAAGGTGAATTGTTATAATCAATCACTGCAGGTTTTTTCTTTCTCTGTTTAGAAGTCCTACTGTTGGTTATGGTGTTACATAAGAACATAAATAACAGGAATAAGTGTGGGTCAACTGGACCCTGTAACTGACTCCACCAATGAATAAGACGATATTCGATCCAGTCTTGACCTTTGTACCGTACCTGGGTCTGTTCCTTGAGACATGAGGAACTTGAAGAAGGTTCCTGACCTGAAGTGTCTCCTACTGGGCTAATATTCATAGGAATTTAGAAGGATGAGAGGATATCTTATAGAAACATATAAAACATATAAAATTATTAAGGGATTGGGCAGGCCAGATGCAGGGAAAATGTTCCCGATGTTGAAGAGTCTAGAACTAGGGGTCACAGTTTAAGAATAAGGGGTAGGCCATTTAGGACTGAGATGAGGAAAATAATTTCCACCCAGAGAGTTGTGAATCGGTGGAATTCTCCACCACAGCAGGCAGCGGAGGCCAATTCACTGGATGTATTCAAGAGAGAGTTAGATATAGATCTTAAGGTTAATGGAATCAAAGGATAGGCAGGATACGGATTTTGGATGATCAGCTATAATCATATTGAATAGCTCAAAGGGCCGAATGGCCTACTCCAGAGACGCTGCCTGTCCCATTAATTTACTCCAACAGTTTGTGTACTCTATTTCCATATCCCTTGAATCACTAGTTCAAATGACTGTCAATCTCCACCTTGAATATATTCTATGACTTTGTTCCTACAGGGTTCTGAGGTGGAGATTTCCAAAAATCGACAGCCCTCTATGGGAAAGAAAATCATTTCCAACTGTGTCATTATTGAGTGACCACTTATTCTATAACTAGCGCATGTTCCCCAATTCTAAATGTCCCTGCTAGCAGGGGAAATCATCTTACATAGAAACATAGAAATTAGGTGCAGGAGTAGGCCATTCGGCTCTTCGAGCCTGCACCGCCATTCAATATGATCATGGCTGATCATCCAACTCAGTATCCCGTACCTGCCTTCTCTCCATACCCTCTGATCCCCTTAGCCACAAGGGCCACATCTAACTCCCTCTTAAATATAGCCAATGAACTGGCCTCGACTACCCTCTGTGGCAGAGAGTTCCAGAGATTCACCACTCTCTGTGTGAAAAAAGTTCTTCTCATCTTGGTTTTAAAGGATTTCCCCCTTATCCTTAAGCTGTGACCCCTTGTCCTGGACTTCCCCAACATCGGGAGCAATCTTCCTGCATCTAGCCTGTCCAACCCCTTAAGAATTTTATAAGTTTCTATAAGATCCCCTCTCAATCTCCTAAATTCTAGAGAGTATAAACCAAGTCTATCCAGTCTTTCTTCATAAGACAGTCCTGACATCCCAGGAATCAGTCTGGTGAACCTTCTCTGCACTCCCTCTATGGCAATAATGTCCTTCCTCAGATTTGGAGACCAAAACTGTACGCAATACTCCAGGTGTGGTCTCACCAAGACCCTGTACAACTGCAGTAGAACCTCCCTGCTCCTATACTCAAATCCTTTTGCTATGAAAGCTAACATACCATTCGCTTTCTTCACTGCCTGCTGCACCTGCATGCCTACTTTCAATGACTGGTGTACCATGACACCCAGGTCTCGCTGCATCTCCCCTTTTCCTAGTCGGCCACCATTTAGATGATAGTCTGCTTTCCTGTTTTTGCCACCAAAATGGATAACCTCACATTTATCCACATTATACTGCATCTGCCAAACATTTGCCCACTCACCCAGCCTATCCAAATCACCTTGCAGTCTCCTAGCATCCTCCTCACAGCTAACACTGCCCCCCAGCTTAGTGTCATCCGCAAACTTGGAGATATTGCCTTCAATTCCCTCATCCAGATCATTAATATATATTGTAAATAGCTGGGGTCCCAGCACTGAGCCTTGCGGTACCCCACTAGTCACTGCCTGCCATTGTGAAAAGGACCCGTTTACTCCTACTCTTTGCGTCCTGTTTGCTAGCCAGTTCTCTATCCACATCAATACTGAACCCCCAATGCCGTGTGCTTTAAGTTTGTATACTAATCTCTTATGTGGGACCTTGTCGAAAGCCTTCTGGAAGTCCAGATACACCACATCCACTGGTTCTCCCCTATCCACGCTACTAGTTACATCCTCGAAAAATTCTATAAGATTCGTCAGACATGATTTACCTTTTGTAAATCCATGCTGACTTTGTCCAATGATTTCACCACTTTCCAAATGTGCTGCTATCCCATCTTCCAACCATTGAGTCTGTTAATCCCTCAGAATTTTGTAGGGTTTAATGAAATGTGACTGATTCTTTAAAGTTTGAGTGTGTATATGTTTTTACCTGCTCAACGACTCTCTGTGCAAGATATTTTTCATTCAAGGAATGAACTATGTGAAATAAATTGGGGACAGCAACAGACGACCTCAGGCAAGGAGCTTCCCTGATAGGCTAGTTGTTGGCTAGAGGTGGTGTGAGCCCAAGAGGGATGGATATCTTGTTGCGGAAGGTGGAACAGTCTTGTCGGGGACAAATCGGGGCCGGCAACAGATGGCCTCAGGCAAGGAGGTTCCCTGATAGGCTGACTGATGGCAAGAGATGGAGCAAGCCCAAGAGGAATATTTTGTTGCGAACTGTTGAATTGTTTTGTCAGAGAGAGAAGGAGATGATTAATACTATTTTTAATTTCTGATTTGCCACATCGCCACCATAAGCCACGCTCTGCCCTAGTTGTTCAATCCAAACTTTCCTGATGTGTCATTCCTAACATTGACATTGCTCACCTTCACCTAAGGTGAGCAAGAAAACGTAAACACAAATTTAGAAACTAAATAAATGGACATACCTTAGGATGCAATACAGCAGTATACCTGCTGCAGATCATCGCCTGTTCAAAAACTATTTTCAGACTAAACTACATCATTACCACATAAAAATTTCACAATTATTATGAATAATAACATTATTATGAATAGATCATTTTTATGACCACTTGATCAATCACTCTGATTTTCATCTGAAAACAGCTCTCCACCCTTCTCAATTACTCTTCGCAATCCCATCAACTGACATCGTTTTCATTGACTGTCCTTTACATATTTACACCTTTATATATATTCTATGACCTTTACATAGTTATACCTTTCAGTGTATTCATTAATTTTCCACTTAATTATCTGCCTCATTGCACGTTATATTCATTCTGTATGCTGTAGCAGTTGGCTTAACTGCCTTTGCGTAATCCCACCATTATTTCTCCACCAAATCTCCATGGCTAACCGTTAGCCTAATGCCCCGTCCCACTTAGGAAACCTGAAATAGGTTGCCGTTTTAAAAATCGGTAATTTTAAAAATCGGTAAAATAGGTTGCGATGCTAGTTGAAGGTGGTTGCCGGAGGTTGCAGGTAGTGGAAGGTAAGACCACTAAGACCACTAAGGTAAGACCTTCCACTACCTGCAACCTCTGGCAACCACCTGCAACCTCCGGCAACCACGTTCAACTAGCATCGCAACCGGCTTCGACTAAAAAATTACCGATTTTTAAAGCGGCAACCTATTTTTAGTCGCGGCCGGTTTTGAACTTTTTGAAATAATCGCTGGAACATAGAAGAAGCAGAAACCACTTTCGACCATTAGGGAGACTGACAAAAACCTCCGGGAACCGCACGGAAACCTTGGGTGGGGCGCAAAGTCTCCAGAGGTTTCCGTTCAGGTTTCCTAAGTGGGACAGCGGCATAAGTTCCTTTGATCAGCTCCCAATTGCTAATATACATTTCTAAATTTGTTTTGTTCCCCCCAGTTATATGTCATTATGTCTTCATCTCTTTCACTAGATAAGTCTCCTGTAATTATCGTCAACTATTTCCAACAATTACAGGTGCTTTGACATTTAAAATGCAGAATATACTTATAAACTAAGAGCAAATAATGACTCGATTTTTGGATTCTAAATGAATAGCCTACAGATGGAATTCATGGAAAAAGTCAAATAAGTAACTGGAAATGCATTGACAAAGGGTTATTTTGTTCTCCTAAATGCGATATACAGTCAGCGGTTGGAAGTCTGCCGGATAAAGACATATTTGATCTTAAACAATTATCTGACGATGCCTCATTAAAAAGTAGTTTTAAATATTGTGTGGTGCAATGGATTAATGAAAATAAGGCCTAATTTGCATGCCTATTTTGAGAGACCTCAGCCATGATTTGAAACAAACAAAATGTTGGAGGAAGTCGATTGGCCAGGCAACATTTGACACTTTCTCTTCTCCCCTCTTCCATTAGACAGGAGAAACAAAAGTTTGAAAATGCATACATCCAGATTCAGGGACAATTTCTTTCCGGCTGTGATCAGGCAACTGAACAGTCCTCTCATCGGTCTTGATTCCCCATCTATCTCATTGAAGACATTTGAATTATCTTCAATGGACTTTATTGAACTTCAATAACTTTGCACTAGATGTTGTACCTTTTGTCTTTTATCTTTGCACTATGCACGGCTTGATTGTATTCAAGTATAATCTTTTTCTTGAATGGAAAGCAAGCAAACAAAACCCTTTTCACAGTTTCTCTGTACACAACACAATAATAAACTAAACTTAATAAACTAAATTTGAGGAGGGAATGGACGGACAACTGTTTGGGTTGGGATACCTTCAGACTGATGGATTGGGGGGGGGGGGGGGCGAGGAAGCTGGAAAAGAGAGGTGGGGGTGAGACAAAAGCATAGAAAGTGATAGGTGGATATGTTAATATTGGCCAAAATACAGCTATTATAAAATGAAGGATCTTTGCATCTGCAGAGCCTGTTTGGTCAATTTATGTGTAAAGCTGCAAGCTTTGAGTCGGTGCCAGGAAGTCTAGGTCATAGATTGAAATATCAGATAAGGTGAGGTCCAGATGTCCTGTCTATTGTTAAAATGTATGAGTACTTTGCAGAGAAACCCAAAGGTGTCGCAGATGCATTAGCAGGATTGGCCAGCTGCAGAAGGGTTGTAAATACTGTTAATAATATTGCAAGGTGTTTGTGTTACTGGCCAATCGACTGGTGATGGTTGGCTGAAGTGTGAAGCCTTGTTTGAATTGTTTATACTCCCCAGGAGAATGTTGCATTACTTGGGTCAACTGACTTCTTTCCAGAAGCTTCTGTAGAAACATTGTAATGGGATGATTTGTAATTGGGTTGGGGAACTGTCAATAACACCTTAATGTATTCAATATCTGTGTTTGGTTTGTAGGGTTACCATCCCCATGTAGTTCTGCCCCACAGGGTTCGATGACCTATAAAAGGTGACCCCCAAGAGGTTTGTTGTTGATCTTCTGGAGGAGCGCTTGGGACTGCGTAACCTTTTGGAGGTGTCTACTTGCACAAGGCTGAGGGGCTTGGACAAGCAGAGACGAGGATTGATCCCTCGCTGTGGTTAGGTATTGTATAGAGGATTTGTTATTGTTTCATAAAATAACGTTTAGTGGTCCAGTGCTTGACTCGGTATTTTACTGAACTAGACTCAGGGAGATTAGCTCTTGGAGCATAATTACAGATACAGGTGAGGGGGAGGAGATTGATTGACAGATGGGTGAAGTCAGTGAGGTGAAAAGAACCCAAAAGGGTATCTGGTAAGGAAAGAAGAGGAGATGTGAAATACAAAGCTGGAGGAATATGCTGGAGGGAACATGGGAATGGGAGATGAGCCTACCAAGGAAGGGAAAGGAGCTGTGTGAATAAGGTGGTGGTAGATCTATCTGGAGTCAGTTCTCATGAAATTCACTGTTGCCTTCAATGGTTCAGAACAACCTTTAGCCAACTGAGGATAAGAGTGCTTAACGATCAGGATCTCAAACACAACACAAAATTCATGGTCTATCGGCAGTTGTTGCAGATGGAATCAAGGGATATGGGGAAAAAGCAGGAAAGGGGTACTGGTTTTGGAGGATCAGCCATGTGATTGGCGGTGCTGGCTCGAAAGGATGAATGACCTAATCCTGCACCTATTTTCTATGTTTCTATGTTTCTAAATGCACCTGATACTTGAACTACACACAACAGGATCTTCAGGTCATTGCAGAGAGCCCATCATTGTCATCCCTATTTTTTTTATTTTTTTTAAATTTTTTTATTTTTTTATTTTTATTAGAAGTACAGTAAATTACAGTAATACACATCACATATAACTTATTACATTTGTTGTACCACTTCGTTTTTCGAACTTTAAAAAAGGTAGAAATAAAAGAAGTAAGGAAAGTGAGCAAGAGTCGTGAAGGTGCAGGAAAGTGTTGGGAAAAGAAAGCCCCTTAGAGAAGAAGTTAGAGAAGGAAGTAAAGAAAGGAAATAGACCCTAGAAAGAGAAGAAAAAAAAGGAGAAACAATCGCTCTATTATAACACAAAACTCCGCAAAAAAGGATATACCAACCGTGTTTTTTTTAACCCCCCGTTACCAGATCCTGGTACCATTTATTTTTTATTTTTTGTTTTTTGTATAAAAATCCAAAAATTCTGGAACTAAATATTTGAAATCTTCACAAAATTAATTAAAATAAAACTTGTACCAAAAGCAGAATGGATCATTTTTGGAATATCGGAAGGTAACCCCGAACTAAACGTGTTTCAAAAGAACTTACTTAATTACGGGCTAATAATGGGGAAAAAAGCTTATACTCAAATTCTAGAAAAACGCTCCAATACCAACAATAAAAATGTGGATTTCAAACATGTTCGAAACATTACACCTAGCAGGCAAAGCAGACCACTTCCAAAAGACGTGGTCTGCATTTATGGAACTATTACAAGCATACGGTGCAATAGTAATTTAAAAAATAAATGGTACCAGGGTCATCCCTATTTTTACCAAACAAAGCACATCCAAATGTATTTCTTTAAACCTCTCTACCATTTACTTGCAAGAGGACCTGCAAGCCCCACATTGGCTTTATCCATCTCCTAACTACTCACAAAACAGTAGAGATGTAATGCTGAGGCTCTATGAGGTGCTGGTCATGTCGCATTTAGAGTACTGTGAACAAATGTGGGCCCCGTATCTTAGGAAGGATGTATTGGCTCTAGCAAGGGTCCAGAGGAGGTTTACAAGAATGATTCCAGGAATGAGTGGATTAGCATATGATGAGCGCTTGACAGCACTGGGCCTCTACCCGCTGGAGTTGAGAAGGTAGAGGGGGGACCTCTGAAACTTACAGAATAATGAAAGGCATAGATAGTGGATGTGGAAAGGATTTTGGTGGAATCTAGGACCAGAGGTCCAAGCCTCAGAATTAAAGGGCACTCTTTTAAAAAGGAAGTGAAGAAGAACTTCTTTAGCCAGAGGGTAGTTAATCTTTGGAACTCATTGCCATAGAGGGCTGTGGAGGCCAAGTCAGTGAATATTTTTAAGGCAAAGATAGACACATTCTTGATTAGAACGGGTGTCAAGGGTTATGGGGAAAAGGCAGGAAAATGAGATTAGGAGGCGGAGTAGACTCAATGATTGAATGTCAGAGTAGACTCAATGGGCCGAATGGCCTAATTCTTTTCCTATAACGTGAACAAATGGGAGTTTTGTAACAGTGACAGTTTGCTTTATACAGAATAGTGGATAAATAGCACAATTTCAAATCACATGCATTATTTTGATGAGCGAGCCTCCAGTGACATACTATGCTTTTAACATCATCATAAAATTACATCCTTGAAATCACTCTCATGATACCTATTTATTTTCCAATATTATCCCTGAAGTTCATTTTGCTGCCTTGGTCCATTTTTAACCAGTAATTATCCTGACAGATGTCAACATCCAGCACACCTTATGCTATTATCATATGCTTCATTAAGTTTCAGGATTAATGATTCTCTTGTATTCGTGGTTAAAGTGAGTGATAATGAATGAACAAGGTCATTATATTCCATCTTAAATTCAAAACTAACCATTCTGATATATTTAGATCAATTAATCAAAACCATTCTGTTTAGCATTTAAAGTGCATGAGGAATTAGTTCTGAATTGCCCATTAGAAATTACTTACTGACCTACTGTAGTGCATGTTGAAATGGATTCCATGATTAACGCAATGTGGGAAAATGTACAAAGGTGCATTGTAAAATATTTACAATACAAAGAAATCCAAAAAATCCAAAGACTCTTAAATGCTGTTAAAATATCAGTAGTATTATCAATATGGAACATCCAAACTTACTTCAAAAATAAATATTGGTTAAAGGGCTCAAAAATTATACATCTTGTGCATAAAGAAACATTAAATGGCATGCATGATCTGCACAAAATACATTGATATTCTGAACTTCTTCATGTTTGCATTCTATGTTCATATGGTTTTAATTTTGCTGGGGATATTGAAACTCCTTGGTTAATGATAATGCCATCTTTTTCAAGTCTAAATTTCTCTCCAATGGGAATAGTGAAATACCAAACATGGCAAGCCACCTAACCTCCATGCAATGCCACAATCGGAAGTGTGGCTAAGTTAAAGTGAGCCTGCTGTTAATAACTTAGAGATATATATTTTCCTTTAGATTGATGAAACTTATTAAATGTTCATATATTTCTTATTCCCAACTAGCAAGATCCGAGTGGTAGCAATTGTGGGAAAGAGTTACTGTCTCAGTTTAAAGAGATCTCTGGCACAGTTGAGTGCCTGATAAGTAAAGGAAAGTGTGTAGGAAAGAACTGCAGATGCTGATTTAAATTGAAGGTAGACACAAAATGCTGGAGTAACTCAGTGGGACAGGCAGCATCTCTGGAGAGAAGGAACGGGTGACATTTCGGATCAAACCCTTCTTCAGACTGATGTCAGGGAAGTGGGCGGGACAGAGATAGAATCTAGTCGGAGACAGTAAGGCTGGTGGGAGAACTGGGAGGGGGGAGGGGATGGAGAGAGAGGGAAAGCAAGGGCTATTTGAAGTTAGAGAAGTCAATGTTCATACCACTGGGGTGTAAGCTACCCAAGCGAAATATGAGGTGCTGTTCCTGTAAAGGAAAGTGGTGGCATGTAGTATCTACTGAATATGACCACTGCATGAAGTTTCAATAGAGCCATCCAAATGTACTTCATTAAACAAAATTTTCTCTTGGACAGATGTTAGCTATATTACTAACTGATATAGCAAATATGTCATTCAAAATGGAACAGATCTTATATTAGCCAGGATTCAGTCTTAGCAAGAACTTTACACCAGCCCAAGAAATGCCCAATGGGGATCAGGGGGTATGGAGAGAAGGCAGATACGGGATACTGAGTTGGATGATCAGCCATGATCATATTGAATGGAGGTGCAGGCTCAAAGGGCCGAATGGCCCTTGTGGGACAGGAGTAAGCTGAAACAATGGGTCTGTGACAAAAATGCTGAAGAAATTCAGCAGGTAAGGCAGCATCTATGGAGCGAAGGAAATAGGCAACATTTCGGGCCGAAACCCTTCTTCATACAGTTGTGTTTGTGGATTTTGGGGAGAAGGTAAAAAAAATTCTGGGCATTATCTTAAACCTGACTGCGAATTATAAGTGGGTTCCAAACCAAAACGTCACCAAATCACTTTCTCCAGAGATGCTACCTAGCCCGCTGTTATTGCTGCAGCATTTTGTTTCCATGAAAGATACCTCCAATTTGAAACTTATTTTATCCCTTCTTAGCTTGGTTCCTCAGTTTCCACTCCTGTTCTGTGGTTTCTGAAGTGGCTGATGAGATAAATGTGCAATCTAACTACTCTGCTGGTTGAGCAGGAGTTGCTGGATGGAATGGACAGCTAGCTAGTTTGAGAGATGGCGTGCTAATCTAGTCCATTGTAATGGCTTCTATGTTCTCTCAACCGATGGATTATCCTCCCTAGTGCTGCCTCCTAACTTTGAGCAGTCATAGACCAAGAATTTCAAGGTTTGGAGAGAATGTGGGCTCTCTTTCGATACAGCATTGAGGCACCCTTGATTTTTTTTTTCTGTCCACTGACAGCTCAAACCAGTGTGTGTGTTTTAGAGAAGATAGACACAAAACGCTGGAGGAACTCAGCGGGACAGGCAGCATCTCTGAAGAGAAGGAATGGGTGACGTTTCAGGAACTGATGCTCAACCTGTGAATGATGTGGCCTGCCTATCAAAGCTGAATGGGTGGAGGAAAGAGATCAGGAGGGCAAAGAGAATGCATGAAATATCACTGGCAGTCAGGATTAAGATAAAGTCCACAGTTCCTTATGTGCATTAAGGCAGGAGGATTACCAAGGAAAGAGTGGAACTCATTAATGATCAAAGTGGTATTCTTTATTTGGAGCCAGTGGATAGAGGTGAAGTCCAATATGAATATTTCTCAATGTATTCACTGAAGAAAAGGATATTGTAGTTGAAGGCTTCAGAGAGATGGAGGTGAAAGTCTACAAAGTTAATGTTAAACAAGGTGCTGTATTAGATTTCATGGGAGACTTAAAAGTGGATAAATCCCCAGGGCCTGATGAGAAGTATTCCAGGCTGCTGTGGAAGATAAAGATGTAGATTACTGTTAGCCTGGAAGAGATTTTTTCAATTTTCACTGGTCAGCAGTGAGCTGCCATTTGACTAAAGATAGCAAATGTATCTTTGTTCAATTAGGGCTGTAAGGATGTCTGGTTACCACAGATTGCACTCCCCTGGGCTCTGTTAATTTAGTTTAATTTAGTTTAGTTTAGTTTAGAGATACAGCCCTTCAGCCCACCGAGTCCACGCCGACTAACTATCCCTGCAAACTTACCCTATCCTACATACACGAGGGACAATTTACAATTAACCTACACACCTGTACATCTTTGGAGTGTGAGAGGAAACCGGAGATCCTGGAGAAAAGCCATACAGGTCACAGAGAGAACATACAAACTCCGTACAGACAGTACATGTAGTCAGGATCAAACTCAGGTCCCTAGAGCTGTAGGACAGCAACTCAACCATTGCACTACTATATAACCATATAACCATATAACAATTACAGCACGGAAACAGGCCATCTCGACCCTTCTAGTCCGTGCCGAACACATAATCTCCCCTAGTCCCATATACCTGCGCTCAGACCATAACCCTCCATTCCTTTCCCATCCATATAACTATCCAATTTATTTTTAAATGATAAAAACGAACCTGCCTCCACCACCTTCACTGGAAGCTCATTCCACACAGCCACCACTCTCTGAGTAAAGAAGTTCCCCCTCATGTTACCCCCAAACTTCAGTCCCTTAATTCTCAAGTCATGTCCCCTTGTTTGAATCTTCCCTACTCTCAGTGGGAAAAGCTTTTCCACGTCAACTCTGTGCTGGTGTGTGTGAGAAATAAAATGCATCTGATTCCTGGGATGTCAGGACTGTCTTATGAAGAAAGACTGGATAGACTTGGTTTATACTCTCTAGAATTTAGGAGATTGAGAGGGGATCTTATAGAAACTTACAAAATTCTTAAGGGGTTGGACAGGCTAGATGCAGGAAGATTGCTCCCGATGTTGGGGAAGTCCAGGACAAGGGGTCACAGCTTAAGGATAAGGGGGAAATCCTTTAAAACCGAGATGAGAAGAACTTTTTTCACACAGAGAGTGGTGAATCTCTGGAACTCCCTGCCACAGAGGGTCGTCGAGGCCAGTTCATTGGCTATATTTAAGAGGGAGTTAGATGTGGCCCTTGTGGCTAAGGGGATCAGAGGGTATGGAGAGAAGGCAGGTACGGGATACTGAGTTGGATGATCAGCCATGATCATATTGAATGGCGGTGCAGGCTCGAAGGGCCGAATGGCCTACTCCTGCACCTAATTTCTATGTTTCTATGTTCTATCCTTCAGGAGCATTTCACTCAGTTACTTTAAAATATTGGGGACCAACTATAAAATTGTCTGAAATTGTACAGTGAGCCATAATTGATGTGGCCTTGTTTGCATAGTTTCAGTTCTGCTTGTGAGTGAAAATGATTAAAAGGCTAACTTCACTTTGCACAGAGTAACAAAATATTTATTTTGTGTATGCATATTATCTTTCATTAAGTCTTGCTATTGTTGCTGGATCCATAAGCAATTTGAAGAAACACAGACTCAAGAGGAGAGATTCTGCTTTCAATACAGTGTCTTTGCACTGCCATTGAAAGCAGAATCTCTCACAGTATGTCCATAACTTCAAGTATCTGTATCTGCATATTTCTGACTGTCAAATAGTTTTTTAGAAATACATAGAGCATCAAATGTGACTTCAGCATGTTCCAAAGTAAAGCACAACTACAGAACTCAGTTTGAAGAAGGATCTCAACCTGAAACGTCACCCATTCCTTCTATCCAGAGATGCTGGCAGTCCTGCTGAGTTAACCATTTTGTGTCTATCTGCACATCTACAGAAGTACCTTTCCATTTAATGTGTGGAATAGGGTTAACAGCATCTCTGGAGAGAAGGAATGGGTGACGTTTCAGTTCGTGACCCTTCTTAAGACTGAGAGTCAGGGGAGAGGGAGACATAGATATGGAAGGGTAAGGTGTGAAAACAGATCAAAGGGGGCGATGCTCAAGAAAAATGTAGAAAGGTTCATTGTTAGCTGAAGGGAAAGTGACAACAAGGCATACAATCAGTAACATTTAATCGAGAGGACACTGAAACTAGTCAGAAAACTAGGATGGGGAGGGACGGAGAGTGAGAGGGAAAGCAAGGGTACTTGAAGTTAGAGAAATCAAATGCATACCGCTGTGTTGTAAGCTGCCCAAGTGAAATATGAGGTCCTGTTCCTCCAATTTGTGTTGGATCTTACTCTGACAGTGGAGGAGGCCCAGAACAGGAAGGTCAGTATGGGAATGGGAGGGGGAGATAAAGTGGTTAGTAACCAAGTGATCACGTAGACCAAGGCAGACTGAACTATGAGCATTAGTAAGTCCCTTAGCCCCTCAAGCCTGCTCTGTCATTTAATAAGATCACGGTTGATCAGAAGTTAACTTCAATTTAACTTTACATTCCCATCAACCCATGATAATTTTTCATCCCCTTGCCTATCCAATATTTATCCACCACTGTCTTAAAAATATTTAAAGATGTTGCTTCAATCACTCAATCAGAAAGAGAGTTCTGAAGATTCATGTCACTCAGAGAGAAAACAAAATCACATCATCTCTGTCTTATAAGGGAGATGCCTTATTTTTAAACAGCGACTCCAAGATCTAGACTCTCCCATAGAAGAATACCTTGTTAAGACCTGTCATATCTTATTTGTTTTAATTCATCCCCTCTCACTCTAAATTCTGGCAGGTGTTTGCCTAGCCTGTCTAAACTTTTCTCATTAGACAATTTACCTATTCCAGCTATCAGTCAAGGAAGTTTTCTTTAAATTGTTCCAATGCATTAATGCATTCCTTTAAATTTGGACAATAATATTGAAAGTGTAGTCCAAATGCAGTCTCTAGTGTCCTGAAAATTCATACCAAAACTTTACCTTTCTGCATTTATTTAATTTTGCAATCTATATTACTAAAAGTCTGATCTTGGCCACTTCCTGTTGTTCTGTATATTGATTTTAGAAAAAATGCTGCCACTTACGGCTCAGAGTACCCCTCTGCTGCGCAGGACAAGAGGATTTTCCCATCGATGAAAAATATTATTAGTTATTAGTGTTTAAAAAATGTTGAGATTCTCTCTCCTGAAGGCTACGCCCCTTCCGGAGGGACAATAAAACCCGGAAGCGTTGAGTGCCTAAGTCAGTCTCTGCAAGATGGGGGAGCGAGAGGGTCACGTCTCTGTCTGGGCTGTTAATAACATTGAACACATGTCTACTAAACTGTAAGTGGTTTTACTGACCTGTCAGTGCCCTTAATGTGGTTTGAAAATATAGTTTAGAAATGCTGAAGCTGTGTTGCCTTTGGTTTGGAAATGCTAAAGATGTATTGCCTTTGGTTTGGAAATGCTAAAGCTGTGTTGCCTTTGGTTTGGAAAAGCTAAAGCTGTGTTGCCTTTGGTTTGGAAATGCAAAAGCTGTGTTGCCTTTGGTTTGGAAATGCTAAAGCTGTGTTGCTTAATTAAACTTGCCTTGCCTAATTAAAGTTGCCTTGTCTAATTAAAGTTGCCTTGCCTAATTAAAGTTGCCTTGCCTTCTATATAACTAAAAGTCTAATCGTGACCACTTCCTGTTTGCATTTTATGTTGATTTTAGAAAAAATGCTACCACGTATGGCTGTGATCTTTGGCCATCTTACTCAGAGTCCCCCTCCGCTCATCAGGTGACGACGATTTTCCCATCGATGAAAAATAAAACAGGTATTAGTTTTTTTTAAATGTTGAGATTCTCTCTCTTGTCAATCACGCCATGAAGGCCACGCCCCTTCTGGTGGGAGGGGGGAGGGACTATAAAACCCAGAAGTGTGGGCATGGCTCAGTCTCTGCAAGATGGAGGAGGGAGAGGTCACGACTCGCTGTCCTTAGTGGTCTTGCACCCTGCTTGAAATGGTATGAAACTGCACTTGAATTTGGTGGCCCTGCACACTGCTTGAAGTGGTAAGAAACTGCACTTGAATTTGGTGGCCTTGCACCCTGTTTGAAATGGAATTTCACGGAATAGCCATGAGTCAACTGCCAGCCCACCAGCCGTGAGTGAGTGAGCAGCCAGCACAACAGGCTTGAGAGACTGAGCCGCCAGCCCAAGAACTCATTCGGCCCACAATGTCCATACTAGCCCCCTGGACTCCCCTACACACACACACACAACTGACTGACTTCATCTGCTTCACCACTAACTTCCATCCGGCACTCAAATAAACCTGGACCATTACCGACACTTCCCTACCATTTCTTGACCTCACTATCTCCATCGCAGGTGATATACTTCTGACCGACATCCCCATAAACCCACTGACTATCTAGACTACACTTCTTCCCACCCTGCTCCTGTAAGGACTCCATCCCCTACTCCCAATTCATCTGTCTAGACCACATCTGCCCCCAGGATGAGGTGTTCCAAACCAGGGCATCGGAAATGCCCTAATTCTTCAGGGAACTGGGGTTCCTCTCCCCCACTATAGATGAGGCTCTCACCAGGGTCTCTTCTATACCCCATAACACTGCACTCTTTCCCTGTCCCCCCACTTATAACAAGGGCAGAGTCCCCCTAGTCCTCACCTTTCACCCCACTAGCCATCAAATAGCCCTCCGTCATTTTCGCCACCTCCAACGTGACCCCACCACTCGCCACATCTTCCCATCTCCCCCCCATTTGCTTACCGCAAAGACTGCTCCCTCCGTAACTTCCTGGTCAATTCTTCCCTTCCCTCCCGCACCACCCCCTCCCCGGGCACTTTCCCTTGCAACCGCAAAAGATGCTACACTTGTCGCTTTACCTCCCGCCTCGACTCCATTCAAGGACCCAAGCAGTCGTTCCAGGTGCGACAGAGGTTCACTTGCATCTCCTCCAACCTCATCTATTGCATCCGCTGCTCTAGATGTCACCTGATCTACATCGGTGAGACCAAGCGTAGGCTTGTCGATCGTTTCGCCGAACACCTCCGCACGGTCCACATTAACCAACCTGATCTCCCTGTGGCTCAGCACTTCAACTCTTACCCTCCCATTCTCAATCCGACCTTTCTGTCCTGGGCCTCCTCCATGGCCAGAGTGAGCACCACCGGAAATTGGAGGAGCAGCACCTCATATTTCGCTTGGGCAGTTTGCACCCTAGCGGCATATACATTGACTTCTCTAGTTTCCGGTAGCCCTTGCTGTCTCCTCCCCTTCTCAGCTCTCCCTCAGCCCTCGGCCTCCTCCTCTTCCTTTCTCTTATCTTCTCCCTGCCCCCCCCCCACCCTACATCAGTCTGAAGAAGGGTTTTGGCCCGAAACTTTGCCTATTTTCTTCGCTCCATAGATGCTGCTGCACCCTCTGAGTTTCTCCAGCACTTTTGACTACCCTCTGGAAACCAGTCCCTTCAGCCCACAACAGCCATACTAGCACTCCAGAAACCCCACCACTTGCCACCAATATTGGAATTGGTGGGGAGGTGGAATATTGCGTTGGGGGACCAGCCCTCCCGTGTGATGATGAGACCCAACGGGTCCCACTTAGTCTAGTAAATAATACAATTATGTTGGCTTTTCTGATAATTTGCACTGCATAGTTACCATCTTTTTGCCAAAATGGAGTTATACATTTTTCCTTGATTACCCTTGTTGCCAGATCATTGACATCTCACTAAACCCATTTGCTATGTCCACTGTACACATATTTTCCATTATATGTACACTATACATATCTTTGTAACATCAGCAAATGTATTAATCCTACCTTCATTGCTTTGATCTAAACATTTATAGAAATTGTCAAAAACTGTGGCCTCTGCATAAATACTGTGGAAGATAACTAATTACAACTTGCCAACCAGAAAAAAAGTCTCACCCAATTCCTGTTAGCTAGTAAATCACTTATCCATGCCAATGTGTTACATCGTTCATCATAAAGTATGACCATGATAAGATAAAAAAGCAGATTTTTTAAAAGTGCCATTTGTTGAATGATTTATGTTCGCCAGGACAATAGTTGAATTTGTGATAAAAAAAGATCTGCCGATACTAGTTCATACCAAAGATAGATCTAATTTTGTACTCATCCTAAGAAAGTCACAATGAGATCTTCAGTGTTAAATGCTGTCCATTGTGGATCATTGTTTGTCAATTTTTATCAACAGACCTACAGTATTCAGTAACAGTTTCATTAGGCACCTCACCACATCAGGAAAACAATGAGAGAAGATGCTTTAAAATAAAACAGATGTATATCTCCAAAAACAATCAGACATTTATGGAATTGTACACATCCTTTGAAAAGAAAGCACATTTATTTTAAATTCTGAAACAGGTTACACAGGAACATTAAGTTATCTTTTCTCTCTACAGAAATTTGTTTTTGGTATTATCTGGTTTGGTTTGCATCATGACTTGGAAGATAAATTAGCTAATTAACGTTTCCAACTTCCCCAAACTTTGACTTTTCTTGACTTCTCACTTATCATTTGGAAGCTGGCACAGTAAATGCTTTGCTAACTGGGACTGTGTATACTTTTCAGGGAAGATTTCTGCTTGAAAATATACCATTCAATTATCGCAGTTGTCAATTTTCATGGTTCAAATTATGTTAAAAGAGAATAATGCAGAGTTTATTGCTTCAAAATGTATGTCTTTGTCACCATTCATAATCAGAATTCTGCCACTGTACTAAATTTCATAAAGTGCATATTCATGGTCCTGAAGATAGCAAAGAAGGTTTTCTAAGACTCCAGCAGGATGATAGATCAGCAGGAGAGTTGGGGAGAACAATGGGAGCTGGAATTTAATCCAGAAAAATGTAAGGCCTTGCATTTTGGGATGTCAAATAAGGGCCCTCGGATGATAAACAGAGAGATCATGGGGTACAGGTCTATAGTTTCCTGAAAATGTCAATGTAGGTAGTTAAGGCACTGAAGAAGGCAGGGCATGGAATATAAGAACATGTTACAACATTACAAAATATCAGTTAGGCCATACTTGGAGTATTGTGTGTAGTTCCACTCGCCAAACTATCATAAGGATATGTGTAGGAAGGAACTGCAGATACTGGTTTAAACGGAAGGTAGACACAAAAAACTGGAGTAACTCAGCAGATCAGTCAGCGTCTCTGAAGAAAATAAATAGTTGATGTTTCGGGTCGAGACCCTTCTTCAGGTCTGAGTGTAAGGATAAGGATATGATTGCATTTGAGAGGATGTAGAGGATATTCACCAGATGTTGCCTGAATTGGAGAGTTTTAGTTATTGGGAGAGATTGGAGAGGAACAACAGAGCCTGACTGGTGACCTTATACAGGTTTATAAAATAATGATAGACTTAGATATGGTAGATAGTAAGGATATTTTTCACAAGGTGATGGTGTCTAAAACAGGAAGGCATGCTTAAGGTGAGGGGAGATGGTTAGAGGGAATCAGGGCGAAAACATTTTTTCACACAAAGCGTGATTTATTTCTGGAATCCTCTGCCAAGAGAAGTGGTGGAGACAGATACAATCACAACATTTAAGAGGTATCTAGACAAGCATTTAAATAGCCAAGAAACAAAAAGGTGCAAATATGCGCAGGAAGATGGGTCAGGATAGATCGGTCGAAGGGTTGGCATTGATGTTGAGGGCAGAGGAGCTAATTTCCGTGTCAATAGTTCTTTATTTGTCACGCATACAACTACACAGTGAAGTTCCTTTTGCATATATTACACATGCGCATATTACACTGTGCTGCATGACTCTATTAATCCATGACGAGATCAGAAAAGGTGGGAGACACATTTAATCCACAAAGATGGGACCTTGAGTACTGACATACTGCAAGTGTTCTGCTTTTCTATTAATACCAATGCAATTACAACAAACTTTAGGACCAATCTAGCATGGATTTGCTCCACAACTGCAGCAATCTAGGGTCCTAAGGTCATTTGAGTGAGTAGAATCTAAGCATAAACTCAGAAAATAAAGGAAGTACTCAGCAGTTCAGACAACATGTTTGGTCAGAGAAAGAAATGTTTTAGTTATGGCTTTTAGTGATTTAGAACCAAAGAGGCAGAAGAAAATGTAAAGGGAGAAAAGAACAAAGATGAAACTGAGAGAGGATGGAAAGTAGGAAAGTAGGAAACAAGAATGGTGCCAGGAATGAGTGGGTTAACATATGATGAGCGTTTGACAGCACTGAGCCTATACTCGCTGGAGTTTAGAAGAATGAGGGGGGACCTCATTGAAACTTACCGAAAAGTGAAATACTTCGATAGAATTAATGTGGAGAGGATGTTTCTACTAGTCAGAGAGTCTAGGACTGGAGGTCATAGCCTCAGAATTAAATGACGTTCCTTTAGGAAGGACGTGAGGTGAAAATTATTTAGTCAGTGTTGAATCTGTGAAATTCTTTGCCACAGAAGGCTGTGGAGGCCGTCAATGGGTATTTTTAAGGCAGAAATAGATAGATTCTTGATTAGTACGGGTGTCAGGGGTTATGGGGAGAAGGCAGGAGAATGGGGTTAGGAGGGAGAGATAGATCAGCCATGATTGAATGGTGGAGTAGACTTGATGGGCCAAATAGGCTAATTCTGCTACTATCACTTATGACCTTGAGAGATTAAAGCATAAGCGATAACGGTGCAAGTGAATGAGCGAATGCTAATGAAACAAAGAAAGCAGTGAATTATGTATCCAAAAGAGGGTATACAGAAAATGAGACGCAGATTTTGATCAATTGATGTTGAAAGCTGGTATTGACTATAGTAGTCTGTTCAGCTTTGAATCCTTTGAAATGGATTTAATTGTTTCGGTGATCCACGAATTCCAGCAGCTGGCATTATAAGTTACAGTGAATCTCATGCACCTGGGAGGATTTAATTTGTTAAATTTGAAAAAATTTTAAATGATTTTTTAAAATCAGCAACATCTGTTTCATGCATTTTGATGCAAATGCCCTGCTTTGCAAATCAAGTGAAGGGGCTATTTGTTCTAATTTGTCGCCACAAAATAAAACCTTATGCTTCATATTTCAACAGATGTTTTGACAGTGCAGAGAATTCACAATCAATGCAAATTTACAGCAAGTGTGTTATGTTGGGAGAACAAGTGAAAAGAGCCAATGGTTTTGATTTGGTAATATAAGGCAAACAATATTCATTCAATTGTGCTGAGGGTGTTCTTCTTCCTTTTTATACCAAGTTTGAATAAATTGAATTTTGCCCCTGCATCTGAGCCAAACCTGTGATGAAAAGACAATGGTCATCTGGTAAGGCTATTGTTAAATTCAAAGAATCATTTAAATCAACTATCGGCTGCGCTCCCTCTATTTAATTATATTATTCCTTATGTAAGGAGGACCAAATTGTACACAATATCCCAGGTGTGATCTCACCAAGACCAGTTTATCTGCAACAGGACATCTTTGCTCCTGTACTCATAACCTTTTGTAAAGTGGGCCAATAAACCATTTACATTCTTAATTGCTTGCTGAACTTACAAGTTTGCTTTCAGTAATTGACAAAATGTACACCAATATTTTTCAATCCATTGTTGTTTAAATCGTATCCTATTTCTTTCCTTTTCCAACCAAAGTAGATAATTTCAAATGTGTCTACATTATACTGATTCTGCCGAGTATTTGCCTACTCAATCAACGTCTGTTACCTCGATGCCTCTTTGTATCCTCTTCACAATTCATGTTATTTGCTAACATCAAAATATTTGGTTTCCTCCTCCAATTTATTGATGTGCATTGTGAATAGATGTGATCCAATGACTGATTCTCCCACCTACCCACCTACTCTCTGTTTCCTATCTGTCAAACAATTTTCAATCCATTCATTTTCCAACGGGGGCCTCTGATGCTCAGACCATGGGCTGATCAGTGGCCATGAAAGTAATCGATGATATAGTGTGCTGATTAAATTGGCAACTTTATTGAAGGAGAGCTGGGGGGTAGTCTGAAGATAAATGGATAGTATCTTTACAGAATGAAGACCTAATTGTTTTTGCAAGATCCATTGACCATCTATGTTGGGACACTTTGGTCAAATTCTTCATCATATTGCAGCAAATTAAAAATGTTTTGCCAAATGATTTTCTGATGTGCACATATGGGAGAGACCGAGCATTGCCCAGTTGGCTTTCCAGAGTGATGTGAAACAGCACCATGCTGGTCATAGTCCTGTTTCACTCCACAATAAGTCATTTTTCAATCATGTGCTGGTAATACAAACAGTACCGTCCAACGTAATGTCCACATATCAATAGTTTGAATGCTAATCTGCTAAGGTGTTACAAAGCCCTTCTCTAATCATAGATGGGAAAGGGTACAAAAGATTGAAAGTGCATACAACCACATTCAGAAACAGCTCTGCCATTGGGCTTGTGAGTGGTCCTTCAATAAGCGAGGCACTGTCCGATTCACCATTACCCTATTGTGGATGTTAGATTGTGTCTATTGAAATGACGTGCTACAATGCAGTACAATACTGCGAACTATGTTCTGCACTATGTACCATCCCCTTTGCTCTACTGATTGTACTTGAGTATGACATGTTTGGATTTATGTATGATATGTCTGATCTATTTGGACAGCACACAAAACATAGCTTTTTAATGCACCTCGGTACATATGACAGCAATCAACCTAAATCTAAAACTGCAGTTTTCTGGTGTTGTCACTATTAGGCTGTGGGCCGAGCATCAAAAATGTGTCTAGAAATAGGATTTTGTGACCCAAGTCACCAAACTACATGAAATTTTCACATATTGTGTAAAAATATTTATATAAATCACCCCTGAAACTCGATATGAAGGAGACTTGCACATTTTTATTAAATTAGAGAAAAAACGGAAAAATGTTGGGAATTGTTTAGTCCAATCAAAGCACGTTTAACATTGAGTTGTCTGCCAGTTGGCCAATCACACGCTTTGTTTCAGGCTAGCACACAAAATGGCTGAGGGGGCTTCACAGATGCCTGTTTTTACTGGAGATTCCGATGTGTTGTTCTGTGGAATAAATGTCGTGGAAACTTGCAGCAGGTTAATTGTATTTAGTGGGAAAAGCATTAAAAAGGCTGAAGAAAGTGCTGCGAAGTGGATTAAAGTGCAAGAAAGCCTTCAAAGTCCCTGCTGATGTGCTGGAACACAAAGAAGGCCCCCATGAATCAACTCTAACTGAAAGGTAAGACTAAAGTCTGAATTTATGAAAATCTATCTGTATTGACTTTAATTAATTTCACCCTTCATTCATTCATTCATTCATTCATTATCATTCATTCATTAAATCCTTATTCACTCACTCACTCACTCACTCACTCACTCACTCACTCACTCACTCACTCACTCACTCACTCACTCACTCACTCACTCACTCATTCATTCATGAAATTGAGGGCCTAAACTATAACACAGTCAATTAAACATTCTCACTAATGCCAGCCTGTTGTAGAGTAATAAGTCTTTAACAGCTAATCTCGGAGCTGCCTGCGAAAACTTACTGGGAAAAAGTGCTCCGACCGCGGGGCCTAGGTACTCGCGGCAAAGTGAAGCCGCGGTCTCAATTAATAAGCAGCCGATTCGCGATCGCGGAGCCGCGGATCATTTCCGCGGGCGGGGGGGGAGGGGGGGAGGAGGCTGTACATAGTGCCGTCTGTAGCGGTCGTTTTCAGACCCCGATAACGGGAGAAAAACGGAGCGATATCGATCGCTATTTACCGTGAGTACCTAGGCCCCGGTTCGGCGATCCCTGTGAGGTGGAGTGGTTCGGCGATCCCGGTGCGGTGGAGAGGTTCGGCGGGCTCAGTGAGGTGGCGAGGCGAGTAGGCCCCGGTGAGGTGATGAGGTTCGGCGATCTCAGAAAGACGGCGAGGTTCGGCAGTCACGTTATGGTGGCGATAGTGGGAGGAATCGGGGAGGTAGCGAGGGTCGGCGTAATCGGTGTTGGGGCTATAGTCAAAGTTACCGGTAAGGCAGCGAGGATCGGTGTGATTGGTGGGCAGGTGAAGGTCGGCGGCAGCATCCACGTGGAGGTTGGCGATGGAGGTGTCCTCGGTGGTCCATGCCTGATATAGAAACATAGAAACATAGAAAATAGGTGCAGGAGTAGGCCATTCGGCCCTTCGAGCCTGCACCGCCATTTGATATGATCATGGCTGATCATCCAACTCAGTATCCCATCCCTGCCTTCTCTCCATACACCCTGATCCCTTTAGCCACAAGGGCCACATCTAACTCCCTCTTAAATATAGCCAATGAACTGGCCTCAACTACCTTCTGTGGCAGAGAATTCCACAGATTCACCACTCTCTGTGTAAAAAATGATTTCCTCATCTCGGTCCTAAAAGTCTTCCCTCTTATCCGTGCTGTAATTGTTATATGGTTATATGGTTATCCTTAAACTGTGACTCCTAGTTCTGGACTTCCCCAACATCGGGAATAATCTTCCTGCATCTAGCCTGTCCAACCCCTTAAGAATTTTGTAAGTTTCTATAAGATCCCCCTCAGTCTTCTGAATTCCAACGTGTACAAGCCGAGTCTATCCAGTCTTTCCTCATATGAAAGTCCTGCCAACCCAGGAATCAGTCTGGTGAACCTTCTCTGTACTCCCTCTATGGCAAGAATGTCTTCCCTCAGATTAGACCAAAACTGTACGCAATACTCCAGGTGTGTTCTCACCAAGACCCTGTACAACTGCAGTAGAACCTCCCTGCTCTTATGCTCAAATCCTTTTGCTATGAATGCTAACATACCATGTTAGTTTAATATCGACCAGGGAGGCGGTGAGTGCTGGTGCTGCTCCTCGTGGCCAAGATGACGTTGCGGGATTCGGCCTGGTGGTGTTCGGGCAGACGGCGCGGGCCAGTGTTGGGGCCCGAGGCCTGCAGGCGGTCGAGTCACAGAGTGTCTGTGGCAGGAGCGGCCTTGAGGCGGGCGAGTTTAAGGTCCATGGTGGAGTCCAGGTGAGCCAGAAATTGTTTGTTGAAGGTGTGGATCTACCGTAGGATGAAGTAGATTTGGGGTCCGTTGCAGGTCTGGGTGAGTGAGGCCCGAACTTTCGTACATAGCTCTCAGCATTGTAGGACATTGTAGCACATCAGTTCAATAGACAAATTCTAACATCCTCAATGGGGTGAATTCAAAAGATAAATGCCAAAAATTCCATGGACTGTAAAACAGAATAAAATTGGTTTTCGAACAGAACTGTTTTAGAACTGTGAAACAGTACATAAACAACTGTATGTGAATAACTTGTAAACATAGTTTAATGAGTAGATTTAATCACCACCAATAACAGCTAATTCAAACCATTTCCAAGTACTTTAGATTAATAAGCATTTTATATTGGAGAATTTTTTAAATTAGAAGTGATGCCTTCTGACAAATCTTAACAATATTTATAACAAATTCTAGTAATCGTCACGAGATTGTAAAAACTCTGAACCCTCTGTGCCATGATAATGAGCACTTCCATTTGCTGAGCTCAGGCCCCCCTCAACTCTTCCAGACAACTGGAATCATGAGCATTACATAAAATGAGAGTTTTACAATTGAATTACAAAACAATAGGACACTGACCAAAATGATCATCATCACTTAAAATGTCTATGCAGGCATCAGGGAATTCTATGCTGTGATATGCCTCATGATTCATGATGCTAGTTCATAACGTGGCTGATACATAACTGCCTCTTCAGATCAGAAATGATTAAGGAGAGATAACAAATATAGGCTGTGGGCCGAGGAACTTTATTCTGCAGTTTCGTGACCCAAGTCACCAAACTACATGAAATTTTCACATATTGTGTAAAAATATTTATATAAATCACCCCTCTTCTACTATAGATGAGGCTCTCACCAGGGTCTCTTCTATACCCCGTAACTCTGCTCTCACTCCTCATCACCCCACTCGTAACAAGGGCAGAGTCCCCCTTATCCACACCTTCCACCCTACCAGCCATCGCATACAACAAATAATCGTCCAACATTTTCGCCACCTCCAACGGGATCCCACCGCTGGCCACATCTTCCCATCTCCTCCCCGGTCTGCTTTCCGCAGAGGCCATTCCCTCCGTAACTCCCTGGTCAATTCGTCCCTTCCCACCCAAACCACCCCCTCTCCTGGCACTTTCCTTTGCAACCACTTTCCTTTCTTCTTCCCACCCCCCCACCCTCACATCAGTCTGAAGAAGGGTCTCGACCAGGGGTGGGGAACCTGTGGCCTTAGGCCGCATGCGGTCTTCTAGGCCATTAAGTGCGGCCTTTTGAATAAATCCAGATTTTGTAGAACAAATCCTTTTATTTTTATTTATATGTTTTTGTCGTCTTTTATTATTTTAATTTTAATCTTAAAATGAATGTATTTAAAATACCAAAGAGTAAAAGAAGGTTCAACGAAATAATCCTCCCCGACTGACGGCCACAATTTAAACATTAGTAAGTCATGATGGCTATTTTAACACCTGTTATGCTTATGATTTAGTTCTAATGCGACTCTAGACTCCAGAAAGCAGTCACAACAAAGTCATTAAAAGGTTAGTTAACTTTAGAATTAACAAACTTTTTTCATTTTCTTGAAGTTAGTACATAGTAGGTAGATTTTTACAAAATAATGTACATTTTGAAGTATATCTAATTGAAGTTTCCTGGATGCGGCCTTATTAGATTACAGCTAACTTAATGTGGCATTCCAACATGAAAAGTTTCCCGACCCCTGGTCTCGACCCAAAACGTTGCCTATTTCCTTCGCTCCATAGATGCTGCCTCACCCGCGGAGTTTCTCCAGCATTTTTGTCTATCTTGTGAATCACCAATGTCTTTTTGTCTATAATCCTCCTAGACTGCTCATTTCACTTTAACATGTAATAGCCACTTATCGTCACCGGAAATGTGTAAGAAAATCCTAGAAAAACACATTATCTTTCACTACAGAGCCTATAGATGTTATGAGATATAATACCACCCTTAATAGTGCTGATTGTTCCAAAATGAGAGTCCCACTTAGGCGACTGCAGGAGACGATGCAGTCGCCACATGGTCGCCACATGTTGCCGGGGAGTCGCCTTCATGGCCGTGAGGAGTTCCTGCATTTTGGGAACTAGTCGCGGCCTCATTATGGTCGCCGTGAATTTTTCAACATGTTGAAAAATTAGCGGCGACTGGAATGAAGCCGCCATGGAGAGTAGCGCGAATTCTCGTGTTGTAGGTGGGTCGCCAGGAGGTCCTAGTGAGTTGCCAGGAGGTCGAAGGTCCTCGTAGGTTGTAGCCGGTGGTGCTGACCGGTGAATTTAATTGGCTCATTGGGGGAAAAAAAAGGTGAGCAGTAGATATCAGAACCAATGATAACCGACCGGTAATGTTAAATGTCCGCCGAGCTTCACAACCGTGTATCTCTGGCTTCTTAAAAGCTGTCTCCACTCCTTCTCTCCCCTCTTCCCTCCTCCCCCCCCCCCCCCCTTTTAAAGGACTTACCGTACACTGTGCTTTAGCTGTCTTTTTACAGTGCCAACCTTCCTGTTCATCGCGGTGTGTGTCTGTTTCACCTTGGCTTTGTACTGTGGGATTTTTTTAGACAGCGCACCCCCTGCTTGCCCTGTCCCCCATCTGCATAATGGGCTGGTGAAGGAAGTAATGTGTGTGTGTGTGTGTGTGTGTGTGTGTGTGTGTGCGTTCCACTCTGACAGTCGCCAGCAGTCCACTGAAAAATTGCATAAGTGGGACAGGCCCATAATGTGAATTGAGAAATACGAGACTACCTAACTTCTATTACTTTAAAAACTGTATGACCCGCCCTTTTATGAAAAGGAATGAAACATTTTGGTCCCTCAGTGGTTCCAAATGTGCATCTGTTCATATATATCTTCTTTCTCTAAGCCCCATTATTTTAGTTTAAAAGGAAACAATGGTTCAATTGTACTTTATTGTCACATGTACTCAGGTACAGTGAAATTTATTTTTTGTGCATACAGGTCAGTAAAAACCTTACTCGGGCACAATCATACTTAAGCATAAGAGTGTAGGAATAGTAGGTTACACAGAGGTTACACAATGGCTGACACATGTTATCCTTCATGTCCAAAATTGTTAAAAATGTAGCCTTAACTTGGCCACCGCCTGTTTCTTGCAGGATCTATGGCTTTTTAAATGTTATTCCTTTCTTTTCTTATACTTTAATTTACCCAGCAATATTATCCTGTTTTGAGACAGCATCAATTCATAAGATAGAGGCATTATCACTGTGTGGAATTGATGGAATCAAAAACTAACTGCATCAGCTTTCCTCAACATTTCCAAGAACCTACATCAGAAAGTAATCCTGGGTCGTGTACTTATATTTGATATTGGACTTTTCACGTGAAATCTGTGAAGAAATGTTTGTCTGTGCATTGACATTGAACTTGGTAACTAAATCCAACTGAACTATACAATTCATAAGACTTCAAGCACAGATGAACCTGTCTTATAGTCAATACATCAAAAGTGTTGACTGTGCATAGGTCCTCCTGGAGGTTTTTAGGACTTTGGAAGAATGTTATTAATGCTGTGAACAAATGGATACTCTTGCAGCTGTTCTATTGAATAAAACTGGGCTGCTGAGACTGCCAAGATTTTGTAACTATTAAATTGTATATCTACATGAGTGCAGGTCAGATTTTGATCAATGTGCATTATAACATGGGCCAGCTGATTAGACACTGACTGGAAAGTGTCTATTACAGATCCTAATTAACAATGTACTTGTGTCAAAATTTATGAATATTAAGATTTGTCTCCAATATTTTGACAATAATAGTTGCAAAGAAAACCAAGGAACTTTATATTGACAAATATTGCAAATTAACTTTCCTAATATAATATTTTACATTTCTAAACCTTCCAAATTGCAGATGAAGTTTCCCCTGTGGTCAATGCTTTTGATGGTAAATCCTTGACTTGGAATAATCCTAACGAATTTAAAAGACAATTGCATAATACATTAAAGTATCAATTTCCTTGTGCTGATTTAATTTGTTTCAAACCGGTAAGCTTAAATTCTGTGTCCATTCTGTCATTTTAATCCACCACTAAATGAACTGCATTCCACACTGCATGTGAACAAGTGATGGATTAGAAGGACAAAGCTATTGACATCTGAGGCTTAAGGGGCTGTCCCACTGCGGCGACCTAATCTGCGAGTTCAGAAGAGTGTCTTCGACCTTCAAGCTCGAGGGCACTCGCCTGGAAAACCTCGATCTGGATCGACCGTCAGCGATGAAACCGCGAGCTGGATTGACCGACCGTGCACACACACACACACACACACACACACACACACACGCACACACAACACACACACACCACACACACACACGCACAACACACACACACGCACACACATCACACACACCTCACACGCACACACACACACCCAAGGCAGGGGCCAGGGAAAGCGGGGGGAGCGCTGTCTGAAATTCAACCCCGTGATGAAGAGGAGGTAAAGTCCTTTAGAGAGCTCGGAGGGGAGGGGATACGTGTAATGGTTTATTAAATGGGATATAGTGTGAGAGAGGGGGAAAATGTGTAGTGTAGAAATGTGGGGGTAGCCTTTTCTGTTTTGAAGTTTTTTTTCGCAGGGGCTTTGTAAATGTGTTGCGTCTTTTCTTTACCATTGTTGTTTCGAGTGAAAACCTTTTAAGAGTCACCAATGTTAATACGTTTAGCGGCATTTACCTACCGTGTGGTTTTCCTTGGTCCTGAAAACTCCAATGAACAAATTAAAATGCCTACGGCTGCCCTGGACTGTCTGTAACAAAATAGTGACCCCACTCCACTGCACTACGTTAAAAAGAACCATGCTGACCAATTTTTTCTTGAGGTAAAATTTTCAACACGCTGAAAAAGTTTCCGCGACCTAGCTGAGGCTACGAGTATGCGGGAACTTCCCTCGAGCATGATGGAGAGTTCCAGTGACCTCATAGGACCTCCTGGTCGCACCTGTTAACCATGCTGCGAGTTTGAGTCGAGGGCAAACTCTTCTAAACTCGCAGATTAAGTCGCCGCAGTGGGACAGCCCCTTTAGGGACAAGTGGCTCAGGATACCCACAAGTGTGCAGTAAACATAATGTTTGGTTGGTCAAACGTTCTTTCAAAGTGGCATCCTGAAGATGCCTAGTCACCCCACCTTATGATAGAATTTTAGCTTAGCCACAAAAAGGAGGAGGAGGAGCCTGAGGGCTGAGGGAGAGATAGAAAAGGGAGGAGACAGCAAGGGCTAGCAAAATTGGGAGAGTTCAATGTTCATGCCACCAGGATGCAGACTCTCCAAGCGGAATATGAGGTGCTGTTCCTCCAGGTTCGTTAATGCGGACCGAGCGGTGGTGTTCGGCGAAACGATCACCAAGCCTACGCTTGGTCTCACAGATGTAGATCAGCTGACAGCTAGAGCAGTGGATGCAATAGATGAGGTTGGAGGAGATGCAGGTGAACCTCTGTTGCTTGGGTTATTGAATGGAGTCGAGGGGGGAGGTAAAGCGACATGTGTAGCATCTCTTGCGGTTGCAAGGGAAAGTGCCCGGGGAGGGGGTGGTACGGGGAGGGGGAGGGAAGGGAAGTATCAGCCTTTGAAAAAAGGAACTGCAGATGCTGGTTTGCAAAAAAAAATGACAGAAAGCAATGGAGTAACTCAACATGGATAGGTGACATTTTAGGTTGGGACTCTTTTCTGCACAGTGACTAATGATCCTAAACCGAAACGCCACCTATCCATGTCTCCAGAGATGTAAAGCACCTTGTTAACTGATCCCACTATCTTAGAAAGAAAGTCTGAAGAAAGGTCTTGAATCGAAACGGGCTCTTCTGTCCATAGATGCTGCCTCACCCGCTGAGTTTCTCCAGCATTTTTGTCTACCTTCGATTTTTCCAGCACTGCAGTTCTTTCTTAAACATCACTATCTTAGAGAATCTGTGGACAGGCACTCTTTGTATCTTCATCCTAATAAATATCCTATCATTCATTTTATATTCCACTGCCTGTTTGCAAATTCCCAAATGCATTACGTCAATGCTGCACTTTTACTACAACCATTACCGTTATCACTTGGTGCTATATTCATCAATGTGACATTCTTTAGATAAGTTATTAAACTAAAGGTCTATTAAGAGACACAAGACATACAGAGGTTGGAATTTTATGTAAGGAAACAAACTGCTGGTGGAGCTCAGCAGTTCAGATTATTTCCGTAGAGGGAAATGGACCGGTGATGTTTTCAATGTTGGCTGACTAAAGGGCTATATACTCTGCCAAAAGGTTCAATTCAGGTGCTGATTAAGATGTCAGTCCAGGGAACCACCTCAGGGTCTGCCCTGATGTTGGTCTGGGCTCTTCCTTATCGCTCTGCTGTTCTGTTATCAGGTGTATGCTCTCTCATTGCTCTTCTTCTGTTAGCCTAGCTGCTCCCTCTGATGTGCCATAATGTGCTGGATAATGGAACTTTTATTGTTCATGAAACTACACCAAGTAATAAAATTGTAACTTATCTCACAGTAAGTGTACCATCAATGTTTTAGTGAACTTTATAAACATTCATAAGAAACATAGTACGTATAATACCTCTTCCAGATAACTGAAATTACATTTTGTTTCCCAATTCTGTCACCGTTTTGATGGGAAGAAATTAACAGGTATTAAACTTTAATCTGTGATAAAATGGACATTCCAGTGCAAAAGCATTTATTTCCAAACATAGAGGAACAAAAGACTACAGATGCTGGAATCTGGTGCAACAAAACTGTGCTCTGTCATTGCAAGTCAGGCTGCAATGGTAGAGGGAAATAGATAGTCAACATGTAGAAGCAAGGAATTGCAGATACTAGTTACAGTAATACACAAAACAACACAAAGTGCTGGAGTAATTCAACAGGTTAGGCAGCATCTCTGTAACAGAGTCTGAATGTTCTCCAGAGATTCTGCCTGACCCTCTGAGTTTCTCCAGCAATTTGTGTCCTAGACAGTCAACATTTAAAGCCCTATCCCATGGTACGAGTTTATTCCAAGAGCTCTACCGAGTGTGCCCTGATTCGAACTCGGAGATTTATGGTAATGGCCACTCGTCGGTACTCGGGGTTCTTGTGGAGATTTTTCAACATGTTGAGAAGTCTTCACGAGTCTTCCCGTGCTTACCTGCCATTAGCGAGTCTTCCTGAGTACCTGCCTTTAGCGTTACGAGCCGCTAAGAGACATCCCCGAGCTCCAACGTTCCCGCTACATTCATTTTCTGTGCTTACCACGAGTTTGATTTTTTTTTAAACTCTTCATATCTTCATACCAGCTATCACCCCTCTGCTCATTCAGTCCAAATGAAGGATATCAAATCAAAACAGTGACTGTCCATTTCCCTCCACGGACACTGTCTGAACTGCTGATTTCCTCCAACTGTGACACTTACTGTTTACTCCATGAGAAAATTCCATTACTTGGTGTAATATTATCTCTAAAATTATAAAACTCTGGTCTTGGATGTGGATGTGTTTATTTGTGTGTGTGTGTCTTGTTTGTCTGTGATTCACATCTCCTTAAAAACACAACACGCTAACGGTGAAATTTTTACATATTCCGATGTGATCTCAAAAATCGCCTCATCTGAAAATTTGATTCATTATTCCTGGAGTTATGTCCGTGTGATCTCGTGAGGTCCCGAACGCTACCGAGGCCCGCCGCCCACTCGCAGTCGGCCTCGCCCACTCAGTGTCCACGCAACCCGCTCGCCGAGTTCAAGTATGCCCTCTCCCTCTCTCCACCCCCCCTCCCCTCCCCCCCTCCTCTCACCCCTCCCCCTCCTCTCCCCCCACTCCCCACTTCTCTACCCCCCTCTCCCCACTTCTCTACCCCCCTCTCCCCCTCCTCTTCCCCTTCCCCCTCTCTCTCCCCCCACTACCCCCCTCTCCCCCATCCCCCCCTCCTCCCTCCCTCCATCCTCCCCTCTTCCCTCCCCCTCCCCCCTCTCCACCTCGCTACCCACCCCCTCCCCTTGCTCCCACTCTCCTCCCCCTTGCTCCCACTCTCCTCCCCCTCTCCCCTCCTCCCCTTCTCTCCTCCCCTTCTCTCCTCCCCTTCTCTCTCTCCCCCTCTCTCCTTTCCCTCTCTACCCCCTTCTCTCTCTCTCCTTTCCCTCTCTACCCCCTTCCCTCTCTCCTTCCCCTCTCTACCCCCTTCCCTCTCTCCTTCCCCTCTCCTTCCCCTCTCCTTCCCCTCTCCTCCCCCCTCTCCTCTCCCCCTCTCCTCTCCCCCTCTCTTCTCCCCCTCTCCTCTCCCCCTCTCCTCTCCCCCTCTCCTCTCCCCCTCTCCTCTCCCCCTCTCCTCTCCCCCTCTCCTCTCCACCTCTCCTCTCCCACCCCTCTCCACCCCCCACCCTCCCTCCACCCCCCCTCCCCCCCTCTCTCCCTGCCCTCCAACCCCTCTCTCCCCCCTCTCCCCCCCCACTCTCCCTCCTCTCCCCCCACCCACTCTCCCTCTCTCTCTTTCTCTGCCCCACTCTCTCTGCCACTCTCTTTTTGTCTCCACCCCCTCTCTCCCTGCCCTCTCTCTCTACGACCCCCCCCCCCCACTCTCTAGACGCGCCTGCGAGGTGGGGTCTATGCGCAGTGGATAAGGCGGGGATGGGGTAAAAGGAGCTAATAAATAATATTAATATAATATCAAGGGGGGGGGTGGTTAGTGTGTGTGTGGGGGAGGGGAGGTTAGTGTGTGTGGAGGGGGGGTGGAGGGGGAGTGACGCCGCAGGCTGCCCACACCCCCGCAAGGGGACGGGACCCAACATGTCCCCCTTGGTCTAGCATTCTATAAAAAGTCCAATAACTAGTATATTATGACACATCAGAGGGAGCAATTAGGCTGACAGAGTAACAGCATTGAGGGAGCATCCACCCGATAATAGAACTATTTTCTGCTTCACTTTGAAACAATGCTTCTTACCTCCATTTCCATACCAGCTTATAATAATGATCTACACAAAATCCACCATCCGTAACAAGATTGGGCTTTTCTTTTCATTATGTTTAAAAAATATTCTTTGATATACTAAGAGTTGAAAAAAACGTGCAGATAGACTAAAACATTTAATGATAGCTTTTATTTTTCAAAATATTTGTAAAATAAAAAAATGTCCATCAGAATCCTTGCCTTATTATTTGGATTATTTTCAAAAGGTTGGAAATGCACATGACTAATGTGATTAATTCATTGTGGGCCAGTTGTCTGGGTAGATATTGTTGCAAGCACAATGTTTTTAAACCTAATTCTGCATTGTACTTGTCATAGTGAGGTGCATGTGGGCACCCAATTTTAAAGATATCAGTGCCAAAGAGGACCTACAAGCTCATAGTTCCCGACCCCTGCCTTCGCAAGACCACTGAATTTTGTTATCGGTGTTATTCTGCCCGTTACCAGATAAAAGTGAAAACATTACTTAAACATCAGGTTTCGTAGTGGCGAATCTGTGGAAATTGTTTCTGCATGTATTTCCTTTGAGAGCTTTCTGCCTCTGTGCCACTTTAGAAGCATAGCAAATTCACCACTTGACTGACACATTGGTACAAGAACACAGTGTCATCTAGATATTTCTTCGACAGTAGTTAATTAAAGCAAGGCAAGGCAAGGCAAGGCAACTTTATTTATATAGCACATTTCATACACGAGGCAGACACAAAGTGCTTCACATAAAAACATGTCATACAATAAAATGAAATAATAAAATGAAATAAAATAGATGAATTAAAAGAAAAGAAAAGCAAAATTAAAAATGCTTTATAAAAAGTGCAAAAGTTAAAAGTGCAATGTAGTTAAGATTTAGCTGAAAGCTAAAGTAAACATAAAAGTTTTCAGTCTTGTTTTAAAAGTGGTCAAAGTTGAGGCAAGTCTTAAATCTTCAGGAAGTTTATTCCAGCTATTTGTTGCATAGTAACTAAATCCTGCTTTCCCATGTTTTGTATTTAGTCTGGGAATCACTAACAGATTGGTTTCAGAAGATCTTAGCGGTCTAGAAGGCTTATATAGTGGAAGCATGTCAGTGATATACTTTGGTCCTAAACCATGTAGTGATTTATAGGTGAGCAGCAGGATTTTGAAATCAATTCTCTGACATACAGGGAGCCAATGTAAGGATTTAAGAATTGGTGTAATGTGTTTACATTTTTTGGTCTTTGTTAGAACTCTAGCAACAGCGTTCTGAACAAGCTGTAGCTGGAGACCATTACAATAATCTAGCCTACTAGTAATAAAGCCATGTACAAGTTTTTCTAAGTCTTGAGCTGACATGAGTCCTCTTATTCTTGCTATGTTTTTGAGGTGATAGTAGGCCGATTTTGTTACTGATTTGATGTGACTGTCGAAATGTAAATCTGAATCCATAATAACCCCAAGATTTCTGGCTTTGTTTGAAGTTTTCAGGGACAGAGAGTGAAGGTGTTGGGTTACTTTAAGCCTTTCCTTTTTAGCACCAAAAACAATTATCTCCATTTTGTCCTTATTTAGTTGGAGGAAATTTTGGCACATCCAGTCTTTGACTTGCTCAATGCACTGGCACAGCAGATCTATGGGGCGATAGTCATTTGGTGATAGCGCTACATAGATTTGAGTGTCATCGGCATAGCAGTGGTGGTCAATATTATTATTTCGTATGATTTGCCCTAGTGGGAGCATGTAGATGTTGAATAAAGAGGGCCCTTGGTTGATTCTGATACAAAGTCGCCAATGGAAACAAAATAGTTCCTATCTTGTAGATATGACCTGAACCAACTTAAGACTGTGCCTGAAAGCCCCACCCATTTTTCCAGCCTGTCCAAAAGTATTGAGTGATCAACAGTGTCGAATGCAGCACTGAGGTCTAATAGCATTAATATTGAAACTTTGCCAGAGTCTGTGTTAAGACGGATGTCGTTTACAACTTTAATAAGGGCGGTCTCGGTGCTATGAAGAGGTTGAAATCCTGACTGGAAGTTGTCGTAGCAGCCAGTTGAAGCCAGGAAGTGATTAAGTTGCTGGAGGACAACTTTCTCAATGATTTTACTTATGAAAGATAGGTTTGATATTGGTCTATAGTTGTTAATAATAGAGGCATCTAGGCTCCGCTTTTTTAAAAGAGGTTTAATAACTGCAGTTTTCAAGGCTTTTGGGAAATTGCCTGATTGAAGAGAGCTGTTAACTATTTGCAGTATGTCTATTGCTAGGCAGTCAAAAACATTCTTAAAGAAGTTGGTAGGTAAAGCATCAAGGCAGCAGGTGAATGACCTTAGTTGTAGTTTTAGAGTCTACTAGACCAAGGGCAGACCCGTTGGGTCTGCTCCCCCAACGCAGCCGTTCCCTACCCGTAGCCCCCACGGGAGACGTGGTCCTCCAACTCAAGCGGCTCAGGAATGAACAGTGCGGCTGGTTTTAAATGGCGTCTTTGAGGCGAGATGCGGGCGCCAGCAGCCGTTATGGTCGCTGGCCAGCAGGAGGCGACAAAATGAGTGAGTGGGGGGGGGGGGGGGGAGAAGGATTTAATGAAAAATGTGGACATAAACATAACAAAATCTAATGAGGAGTGGATAGTTGGAATGAAAAGTGAAATGTCTACCGAAATGGCTGCTTCTATGGGTGAAAAGCCAGTTTATTTTTGAAATATTGGGGGGTGGGGGGGGGGGTGGGGGGGAGAAGGATTTGATTAAAAAGGTGTACTTAAACACGACGAAATGTAATGAGGAGCGGATACTTAGAAAGAAAAGTGAATTCTCTACCGAAATGGAAAAGATCTCGGCGATTGTGCGTCTGGATTCGGCGTGGCAAGGAATCAAAGGAAGAAATGCAGCCGGCAGCCGTACATGTAAATGGTTCCATTCCGATTGGACATCTGCGAGCATCGGCCATTCCGATTGGTCATCTGCGAGTATTGGGCATTGTGACATCACACGATGGAACGAATCGAAAGGCAGAAAGGCAGCCGGACGGCAGGCGGCAGCCAGAGTTTTATATAATAATAGATAGATAGATGACATTAAAGCATGTCATCATTGCCTAAACAGGGTGGTGATCCAACATTTTTGTTTGAAGTGGATATATTGATGGCACGTCTGATGCCTTCAATTTTATCAGTATAAAAGAATGCAAACTCATTGCATTTCTGCGTGGAATGGAGTTCAGATGGTATTTGTGTTGGGAGGTTGGTCAGTCTGTCAACAGTTGCAAATAGGGTTTTTGCCTTATTAGTGTTGTTGTTAATGATATTGGAGAAAAATGTTTCTCTAGCACTTTTTAAGTCTAAATTGTAGGCACGGAGGCTCTCTTTATAGTGTCATGGTGAATATGAAGTTTTGTTTTCCGCCAGATGCGTTCAGCTTTCCGGCATTCTCTTTTCTGGGCTGTTGAGGGGGGGGGGGGGGGTTGCGTAACACACAGCGTGTGGAAAAAATGCCCAGCGTGCTTCGCGTTGAAAACACATTGACACCGTGCCTACAATTTAGACTTAAAAAGTGCTACAGCAATTATTTACTGCTATGATAGTCTTTGCCAATAACCAGAAATACTGAACAATATTCCAATTTTTATTTTATTGAGGAAATATAGCATGAAGAGTAAAAATGAAAATAATTAATCCCATTCACTGATAACTATGACATAAATAACTGTATCCAATCCTCCTTATCAGTGATTTCCATTAGTTCCAGTCTTTCTTCTCAGCTGTATCAAAATTAACATAAAATAATGTTGTCCTACACAGATTTCCCTGCTCCTTAGGTAGACAAAAATGCTGGAGAAACTCAGCAGGTGAGGCAGCAACTATGGAGTGAAGGAAATAGGCAACGTATAGGGTCGAAACCCTTCTTCAGATTGATGTGAGGGTGGGGGGGAAGAAGAAAGGAAGAGGTGGAGCCAGTGGGCTGAGAGTGAGCTGAGAAGGGGAGGAGAAAGTAGGGACTACCAGAAATTAGAGAAGTCAATGTGTTTTCAATGCGCAGCATGCTGGGCATTTTTTCCACACGCTGTGAGTTATGCACCCCCCCCCCCCCCCCCACCGTCAACCCCCCCCCCCGTCAAACCCCCCCCCCCCTCGACCGCCCCCTTTCTCTATGCCCCCCACCCTCCCTCTCTAAATGGGCCTGCGAGGTGGGGTCTATGCGCGGTGGATAAGGCGGGGATGGTGTAAAAGGAGCCAATAAATAATATTAATATAATATCAAGGGGGGTGGTTAGTGTGTGTGTGTGTGGGGGAGGGGTGGTTGGTGTGTGGGGGGGGGGGGGGGGGGGGGTGGGGGGTTAGTGTGTGAGTGATGCCGCACATTTAATGATAGCTTTAATCATAAAAAATAAGCAATGCAAATCAATATCAATCTGTCAACTATGTAACCAATTGCAAATCGCTGAAAATATTTTCTGGAATATATACAGTATGCATTGTCAGTTTTCCAATTAATTTATTGATATGAAATATTTTACAAAACATTTGTAAAATAAAAAAATAAAAAAATATCCATCAGAATCCTTGCTTTATTATTTGGATTATTCTCAAAATGTTGGAAATGCACATGACTAATGTGATTAATTCATTGTGGGCCAGTTTTCTGAGAAGATACTGTTGCAAGCACAATGTTATTAAACCTAATTCTGCATTGTACTTGTCGTAGTGAGGTACATGTGTGCACCCAATTTTAAAGATATCAGTGCCAAAGAGGACCCACAAGCTAATAGTTCCCTACCCCACTTTCCTGCCTTCGCAAGACCACTGAATTTTGTTGTCGGTGTTATTCTGCCCGTTACCAGATAAAAGTGAAAACATTACTTCAACATCAGGTTTCGTAGTGTGGCAAATCTGTGGAAATTGTTTCTGCATGTATTCCCTATGAGAGCTTTCTGACTCTCGGGCTTGATTAACCCCGGCTGGGTCGCCCGGGCGAGGGTGTCTGATGTTGTGAGACCCAAAACACATGTTGTGATGACCCCAGGTCCCTTCACTGAGAATGCGTCCCAGCGCATCTAGAAGATGTATCTTTCACACTGAGAGCTTTCCGCCTATGTGCCACTTTAGAAGCATAGCAAATTCACCACTTGACTGACACATTGGTACGACAATAACACTGTGTCATCTAGATATTTCTTCTACAGTAGTTAATTAAAGCAATTATTTACTGCTATGATAGTCTTTGCCAGTAACCAGAAATACTGAAAAATATTCCAATTTTAGTTTAATTGAGGAAATATAGCATGAAGTGTAAAAATGAAAATAATTAATCCCATTCACTGATAACTATGACATAAATGATATTGTATCCAATCCTCCTTATCAGTGATTTCCATTAGTTCCTGTGTTTCTTCTCAGCTGTATCAAAATTAACCCCCTACATAAAATAATGTTGGCCTACACAGATTTCCCTGCTCCTTAGGTAGACAAAAGTGCTGGAGAAACTCAGCGGATTACGCAGCATCTATGGAGCAAAGTAAATAGGCAACGTATCAGGTCGAAATCCTTCTTCAGACTGATGTGAGGGTGGGGTGGGGGAGGGAAGAAGAAAGGAAGAGGTGGAGCCACTGGGCTGAGGGTGAGCTGAGAAGGGGTGGAGAAAGTAGGGACTACGTGAAATTAGAGAAGTCAATGTTCATATCGCTGGGTGCAAACTGCCCAAGCGAAATATGAGGTGCTGCTCCTCCAATTAATGGTGGTCCTCACTCTGGCCATGGAGGAGGTCCAGGACAGAAAGGTCAGATACGGAATGGAAGGGGGAGTTGAAGTGCTGACCCACCGGGAGATCAGGTTGGTTATTGCGAACCGAGCGGAGGTGTTCGGCGAAGTGATCACCAAGCCTACGCTTGGTCTCACCGATGTAGAGCAGCTGACATCTAGAGCAGCGGATGCAATAGATGAGGTTGGAGGAGTTGCAGGTGATCTTCTGCTGCACCTGGAAAGACTGCTTGGGTCCTTGAATGGAGTCAAGGGGGGAGGTAAAGCGACAAGTGTAGCATTTCTTGCGGTTGCAAGGGAAAGTGCCCAGAGAGGGGGTGGTTCGGGTGGGAAAGGACAAATTGACCAGGGAAGCAAACAGGGGAGGAGATGGGAAGATGTGGCAAGTGGTGGGATCATGTGGCAAAAATGTCTGAGGATTATTTGTTGCATGTGACGGCTGGTAAGGTGGAAGGTGAGGACAAGGAGGACTCGTCCCTTGTTGCGAGTGGGGGGATGGGGAGTTAGATCAGAGTCACGGGGTATAGAAGAGACCCTGGTGAGAGCCTCATCTATAGTAGAAGAGGGGAACCCCCGTTCCCTGAAGAATGAGTACATCTCCGATGCCCTGGTGTGGAACACCTCATCCTGGGTGCAGATGCGGTGTAGACGGAGGAATTGGGAAGAGGTGATGGAGTCCTTACAGGAAGCAGGGTGGGAAGAAGTGTAGTCC
Source organism: Amblyraja radiata (assembly GCF_010909765.2). Lineage (NCBI taxonomy): Eukaryota > Metazoa > Chordata > Chondrichthyes > Rajiformes > Rajidae > Amblyraja > Amblyraja radiata. The sequence goes on along the minus strand of NC_045962.1, from coordinate 64,024,798 downwards.
AGATAGCCATGGGAGTCAGTGGGTTTATAGTGGATGTCGGTCAGTAGTCTATCACCTGTGATGGAGAGAGTGAGGTCAAGAAATGGTAGGGAAATGTCGGAAATGTCGGAAATGGTCCAGGTGTATTTGAGTGCCGGATGGAAGTAAGTGGTGAAATGGATGAAGTCAGTGAGTTGTGTGTGGTGCAGGAGGTAGCACCAATGCAGTTGTCGATGTATCGTAGGTAGAGTTCGGGGATGGGGCCACGGTATGCCTCGAGCAAGGATTGTTCGACATACCCAATAAAGAGGCAGGCGTAGCTAGGGCCCATTCGCGTGCCCATAGCTATGCCTTGTATTTGGAGGAAATGGGAAGAGTCAAAGGAAAAGTTATTAAGGAAGGACCAGCTCCGCTAGGCGGAGGAGAGTATCAGTGGACGGGGATTGGTTGGTTCTACAGTCGGACGTGGATTCGTTGGTTCTACAGTCGGACGGGGATTGGCTGGTTCTAAAGTCAGACGGGGATTTCCTGCTCCTTAGTTCTTTTCTGTCCACCTTTTCCCTAATTTCTCACAATCTAGGTATACCCACTTACAAATATTACTAACTTCCAAAACTCTCACAAAGTTAGTTGAATAATCAATCAACTTTTGATATAGTGATACGTACTGTGTGCTATTGCATTCACCCTGATGTGTTGCTTTGAATTGTCAGTGCTGAAGGTGCTCACTTTGGGCATTCACCAGAAATTTCAGGTATTTGATCTATCAATAGTGAAGGAAAAGTAATGCTTTGTCCAAGTCAGCTTGTTGTGTAATTCGGTGGGAAACAGATGTGATAGTGTTTCCAGCACATTGCTGAAGAAGTATCCCAACCCAAAACATCACCTGTTCATGTTCTGCAGAGATGCTGCCTGACCCACTGAATTAAACTGGCACTCTGTGCCTTTTTCTCAAAACCAGCATCTGCAGTTCCTTGTGCATGATTCCTTTATCTTGCTTGGACATATCATGGAATTGGGAGCTCCGCTGAAGTTATTGTTGGGAAATTACTGCAATCCATGTTGTACATGGAATATTTTGTAGCCATATTCATCCTGTTGGGGATCTTAAGTTCAATGCCACGATTCACTCAATAGTGCTTTATCTTCAACGTTTTTACATTTCTAGAAGAATAAACAGCTGGTGGAACTCAATGGGACAAGCAGCATCTGTCAGGGACAAGGAATTGTCAGGGTTTTGTACAAAATAAAGGAATTGTGCGATGTGTTCATGTTCATAATTTATAGGAGCAAAATTAGGCCATTTGGGCCATTAAGTCTACTCCACCATTCAATCGTGGCTGATCTTGGGGGCGACCGTGGCTGACAAGGGAAGTCAGGGACAGTATAAAGAGAAGTATAACATAGCAAACATGAGCGGGAAGCCAGAAGATTGGGAAACTTTTAAAGAGCAACAGAAGATAACTAAAAAGGTAATACGGGGAGAAAAGATGAGGTACGAAGGTAAGCTAGCCAAGAATATAAAGGAGGATAATAAAAGCTTCTTTAGGTATGTGAAGAGGAAAAAATTAGTTAAGAACAACGTTGGACCCTTGAAGATTGAAACAGGTGAATTTATTATGGGGAACAAGGAAATGGCAGACGAGTTGAACAGGTACTTTGGATCCGTCTTCACTAACAATCTCCCTGATGTACTACGGGCCAGAGGATCTAGGGTGATGGAGGAACTGAAGGAAATCCACATTAGGCAGGGAATGGTGTTGTGTAGACTGATAGGACTGAAGGCTGTGAAATTCCCAGGGCCTGATGGAATGCATCCCAGGGTACTTAAGGAAGTGGCTCTAGAAATCGTGGATGCATTGGTGATCATTTTCCAATGTTCTATAGATTCAGGATCAGTTCCTGTGGATTGGAGGGTAGCTAATTTTCTCCCACTTTTTAAGAAAAGCGGGAGAGAGAAAACAGGAAATTATAGACCAGTCAGCCTGACATCAGTGGTGGGGAAGATGCTGGAGTCAATTATAAAGGATGAAATAGCGGCACATTTGGACAGCAGTAACAGGATCGGCCCAAGTCAGCAGGGATTTACGAAGGGGAAATCATGCTTGACTAATCTTCTGGAATTTTATGAGGATGTAACTAGGAAAATGGACAAGAGAGAGCCAGTGGACGTAGTGTACCTGGACTTTCAGAAAGCATTTGATAAGGTCCCACATACTATAGGAGATTAGTGGACAAAATGAGAACACATGGTATTGAGGGTAGGGTATTGACATGGACAGAAAATTGGTTGGCAGACAGGAAACAAAGAGTAGGGATGAACGGGTCCCTTTCAGAACAGCAGGCAGTGATTAGTGGGGTACCGCAAGGCTTGGTGCTGGGGCTGTAGCTATTTACAATATACATTAATGATTTAATGTATATTGCCACTGAGCTACCAACCTGTTGCCTCCTAAATTTCAGTTCTAATAAATTTAAATATATGTAGTTGAAATATTTTTGATGTTTGTGGAATAGAATAAAAGAGAATATATGTGCAATTAATAGACTGATAGTGTTATGGAAGTACTTTTTAATATTGAAGTACTTTTTTTCCGCTAATAATGTCGGGGGGGGGGGCATAGAAAAATTAAAAGATCCCAAGGGGGCCATGAGCTAAAAAAGGTTGGGAACCACTGATTTAGATGAAGGGATTAAAAGTAACAAATTTGCAGATGACACAAAGCTGGGTGGCAGCGTGAGCCAGATGCTATGAGGATGCTGGGTGACTTGGACAGGTTGGGTGAGTGGGCAGATGCATGGCAGATGCTGTTTAATGTGGATAAGTGTCAGGTTTTCCACTTCGGTGGCAAAAACAGGAAGGCAGATAATTATCTGAATGGTGTCAAGTTAGGAAAAGAGGAAGTACAACGCAATCTGGGGGTCCTTGTTCATCTGTCACTGAAAGTAAGCATGCAGGTACAGCAGGCAGTGAGGAAAGCAAATGGCATGTTGGCCTTCATAACAAGAGGAGTTGAGTATAGGAGCAAAGAGATCCTTCTGCAGTTATACAGGGCCCTAGTGAGATTACACGTGGAATATTGTGTGCAGATTTGGTCTCCAAATTTGAGGAAGGACATTCTTGCTATTGAGGGAATGCAGCATAGGTTCACGAGGTTAATTCCCGGGATGGCGGGACTGTTGGTAGAATGGAATGGCTGGGCTTGTTTACTCTGGAATTTAGAAGGATGAGAGGATATCTTATTGAAACATATAAGATTATTAAGGGTTTGGACAATCTAGAGGCAGGAAACATGTTCCCGATGTTGGGGACGTCCAGAACCAAGGGCTACAGTTTAAGAATAAGGGGTAAGCCATTTAGAACGGAGATGCGGAAAAGCTTTTCCACACAGAGGGTTGTGAACCTTGGAATTCTCTGCCTCAGAAGGCAGTGGAGGTCAATTCTCTGGATGCTGCCAAGAGAGAGTTAGATAGAGCTCTTTAAGATAGCAGAGTCAGGTGATATGGGGAGAAGGCAGGAACGGGTACCGATTGTGGATGATCAGCCATGATCACAGTGAATCGAAGGGCTCGAAGGGCCGAATGGCCTACTCCTGCACCTATTGTCTATTTTCTATGTATATTGTCTATCTATCAACCCCATTTTCCTGCCTTCTCCCCATAACCCCTGACACCCTGTTTATCACCCTTATACCTGCCTTCACTTTCATCTTTCCCTCCCCCCCATCTGGCCTCCATCAGTAGATACAACAAACTGAGATGCTGGTTTACAAAAAAAGAGATACTAAGTGCTGGTGTAACTCAGCGGGTCAGGCATCATCTCTGGAGAAAACATGAAGATTTGACTTTTCGGGGCGGGACCCTTCTTAAGATGATGGGTCCCGACCCGAAATATCACCTATCCCTGTACTCCAACACTGTCGCTTTTTATGGCCTCCATCTATTTCATTTGTCTCCACCTATCATCCACTTGCCTCTATCTCCCAACTTCACTAAAACCCCCATCTTCTTTATGTAAACTATCTTCCCTCTCCACTCCCGTCCTGTTGCAGGAGTTCCACCTGAAATGTTGACAATTCCTTCCTCCTCACAGGTGCTGCTCAACCCACTGAGTTTCTCCAGCAGATTGTTTGTTGCTCCAGATTCCAGCACCTGCAATCTGTTGTGTCTCACTCATAAAATTCTGGAATGTTTTTGCAGTTCCATCTTTAATTTGGTTGATGGGAATTCCATTATATCCTGAAATGAACCTTGTAGATGATAAAATGACATTGACAAGTCTGAAAGCGAGCCAATTATTGCAGATGGGATATTTCAAATGAATTTTTCATTATAATTTGAATTTTTGACACTTTCTAAACAGATGGCACAGATTTCAGTATTTTACCAAAAGGTTGCCTGTAGTATGTAGATTGCCACATCCTCTAAGGCAGTAGTAATGACTTAGGATGAATTCCTTCCGCTTGTATTCAGTGATCCTGAAGTGACCGATGAGGTCAACATGGGAATTGCACACAGATAGGGTGCAAACTGCCTGATACAAAATATAAGGTGGAAGATAATCAAAAAAGCTAACTTAATTTAAAATCAAGTTCTTAAATTATTCTGTCGAGACAAAGTAACTGCAGATGCTGGTTTACACGGGGACACAAATTGCTTGACTAACTCAATGGGTCAGGCGGCATATCTGGAGAAACAGGATAGACGTTGCTTCAGGTCGGGACCCTTCTTAAGACTGATTGTGCGGTGGGGAGTGGTTGGACTGGTTGGGCTCAGGCAAGTGTTGGGTTCAGGTGGGTTGAATTTGTGCCTTTAGCACGTTTCAATGATATTCAATATCATCACAACATTGACAGACATTCTGTGTCTCAAAGCAAAGGTGAAGGTAATACCGACAATACATTGCAAAAAATAAAGCCTTGGAATAACTTGGCAGGTCAGGTAATATCTGAGGAATTAAATGGATATACACTATTTTGGGTTGGGAGACTCCTTCAGCCCTGAAACGTTGACTGTCCATTTTTCTCCGTATGTTGCCTGACCCACTGAGTTCATCCAGCACCTTTTTTTTCCCCCTCAAGAGTCCTGTGACGACAGAATGCATATATGAATGAGTAATCCTGAACCAGTATGATTTTAGGTGAAATGTAACAGGGTCAGTTAATTGGAGCTGAGGAGACTCAAATGAAATAGACAAGAAACATTTCATATTGCCATCCAAGTGTGAAAGAAAACTATAGGGTCAAAATATTACTTGCGAAGTTTCAATCAGTGGTCCAATTTTTATAACTTAGACCCAAATCCAAGATTTCAGCTCTTTTGCTATGCTGTTCCTGCAAATTAATATTAACAGCATCACCTAATTCATCACTAAACTTCACAGTAATCTCACATTTTATTGAATGCAGTTAATACTTTCCATGGAAATTATGGCACCAGTTAGAGAAGAGTCATGACATAGGAAAGCACAATTTAATGCATTGAAATTGAACATGACAAACTAAACTCCCTATTCTCAAGTGGCTTTTTCACGGGGCGACTTGACGCAAGTGTGAACCAGAGTTTAACATCGTGGGAACCTCGTGCGATAACAGTGCGGCATCCGTGGACCACCGTGGACCTGCGTGGCGCTAACGGCAGGTAATCATGTATCTTGGTCACTCGGAAGAAAATTCAAGAAAGTTTGAATTTCTCCAAGAGTGACTTGTACACTTGTGGTTGAGCATTGCAACATTGTATGAACATAGTGGCCAGTGCGATATCCGTGCGATGTCCGTAATAACTCTTGCGGGTACCGTGGGAACTCCTGCGAATGGTGAGTAACTGAGCAGTTTGATTGTCAGTGCTTGTTTTGCCTCATTGTTAAATAAATATATTTTTTACTATCAGATTGATGTCTGCAATTCTTCATTAACACATCACTACAAGATGAATGTCTCTAATGTTATAATCCCTCTCATGCTGAAACACAAAATAGTTGAAGGGAGGTGAAATAATCACATTTTCATTCTTTTTCATTTTTGAGTGTTCAGGTACCTCACTTGCTGAGCTATTTTACTCCAGCAGTTTGTGTCTCTTTTTGTCTAAAGCAGTTTCTAAGACTGTAGGAACTCCGCCGGCCAGGCAGCATCTACGGAGGGAAATGGACAGGCGACACTTTCCTCAGGCTGCCTTATCTCTCCCCCCCCCCCCCCCCCCCCCCCCTCACCCCTACTCCCACCCACACACACAAATGCTGGAGAAACTCAGCGGGTGCAGCTGCATCTATGGAACGAAGGAAATAGGCAACGTTTCAAGCGTTGCCTACTTCCTTCGCTCCATAGATGCTGCTGCACCCGCTGAGTTTCTCCAGCATTATTGTGTACCTTCGATTTTCCAGCATCTGCAGTTCCTTCTTAAACACAAATGCACCGAGTTCCTCCAGCATTTCGTGTTTTGCTCAGTATTCCAGCATCCGCTGTCTCCCGCGTCTCCAATAAAACAAAACTACTGTCAAAAGGGTGAAGAATAGGGGCAGAGATAGATACATTCCTGATTAGTGCGGCTGTCAGGAGGTTATGGGGAGAAGGCAAGAGAATGTGGTTGAGAGGGAGAGATAGATCAGCCGCGATTGAATGGCGGAGTGGACTTAATGGACCGAATGGCCTAATTTTGCTCCTATAACTAACAAAGATAGTAATTGTTAGGGAAATGTAGTTATTAAAGACGAGGGGGAGCAGAAATGGGCAGTCTGGGATGGCTCGCATACTTGCATAGAGGCACAAAAGTTAAAGAAAGGGCAGATAAACAGAGAGGGGGGGGGGACTTCCCTCAGTGCCCATCTGTTACCATTAATTGGACAGTTCGGTCTGTGAAACGCAACACGCCAGCCCCAACATCCAGCCCGGTGTTCAGTCCTTTGAAGATAGACACCAGTTGCTTGGAGCAACTCAGCCGGACAGGCAGCAACTCTGGAGAGAAGGAACGGGTGGCGTTTCGGGTCGAGAGCCTTCTTCAGACTGAGGTCAATCCCCTGCATGGATAACAGGAGTCCCAGCCAACACGACAATCGCCCGCTGCACAGTCTCGGAGCTTCCACTGCGAAAACGGTGCCTACATTTGAGCACTTATGTAACTGAACCATCCTAACACCAACCACAGAGCATTCCTGAACTACTACCTACCTCATTCGAAACCTCGGACTATCTTAGATCGTATACTCACTGGCTTTATCGAGTTACAGTGTGGAAACCGGCCCTTCGGCTCAACTTGCCCATACCGGCCAAAATGTCCCATCGAAACTAGTCCCATCTGCCTGCGTCTGGTCCATATCCCTCCCAACCTGTCTTATCCATGTACCTGTCTCAATGTTTCTTAAATGTAGGGATGGACCCAGCCTCAACTACCTCCTCTGGCAGCTTGTTCCATACACCCACCACCCTTTGTGCGAAAATGTTACCCCTCACTCAGATTCCTATTAGATCTTCCCCCCTCACCTTGAACCTATGCCCTCTGGTCCTCGAATCCCCTCTGTGGGCAAAGGACATATATTACCCTGGACTCTGTCTATTTCCCTGCCTGTTCGTCTCATGGTTTTGTACACCTCTCAGCCCCTGTCCCCAGTGTGGAGTTAAGGGCTTGTTTATGGCGCCCTGGGCTGAGAACTCTGGAGGATGGGTTTTAGACTTTATCGGGAATCGAGATAGACCCCGTAATGCAGGAGCAACCAATCGCAGATGCTAATCTGCATTGGAAAGACACAATATGCGGGAGTAACTCAGCGCTGAAGAAGAGTCCCGACCCGAAACATCATCTATCCATGTTGTCTAGCGATGCTGCCTGACCCGCTGAGTTGCTCCAGCGCTTTGTGTCTTTCCACTAGACCTGTAATAAGTCTCGGCAGGGTGTTTACTGGGATCTCTGATGTTTAATAGACGTCCTGATGTTGTTTTTGATTGGGTTTACTACTGACAGTATTTAATCAGATCCATATTAAATCATTTCCCCTTCACCTTAAACCTATGTAATCTGGTCCTCGATTCGCCTACTCTGGGCAAGAGACTGTGCATCTACCCGATCGATTCCTCGCATGATTTTAAACATTATCTTGCACACAGCGTTGTTCCCTTCACCATGTATACACCATTTATGGCTCGATTGTTACTATTTATTGTCTGTCTACTGACTGGTTAAACGTTTGAAAGTTGCACCTCTCAGTAGATAATAAAATAAGACAACCATCACGGTCAATGTGAGACAAAGTCTTTATTCCTATTTGACAAAATAAAAAGACGATTTCTTGCACATATTGAGAGAAGGTGCATCACACCAAACAACATTTGTCTAAAAAAAACCAGATTATTCTTCAGCTCATTAAAGAGCTCGGGTGAAATTCTGACAAAGTTTGTGAATGCACTTTTATCCTCTTCGCACAGCACATTAAGCAGCTGATCATATTGTCCAAATTGAGGTCTCCGTTGAAAGATGGGCTTCACCCAGTGAGACTTCCTCTTAATTCTCTTTTTAATTAATCTCACCCTTCTGCCTTCACGCAAGCGTTCTCGATGCACATAGTGGGCTGCTGCATACAGCGCGTCAATGAAAATAACCACCATCCTGTACTCGAAAATACTTAGTATAGGCATGTCTCCAAATGAGCCAATTCAACCAAGGGAGGAATATAGTGTGTGAAAAAAACCAATATAGTGTGTGAAAACAAAGTAACATCATTTGTGCCACGTGATTAACAACACTACAGTTCACGATGTTCATTCAAGATTAACGGGAAAGCTCGGGAGACGGACAAGTCACTCGCACAAATAACAGAAATGCCGAGTACCGTGGGAACTCTTTATCTACCCCCCGTTATATCGTGCGAGACTCGTGCTGGACCACAACCACTTCACTCTGGTGACATCTTGCGTCAACTCGCCCCGTGAAAAAGCCGCTAAATTGTTACCACACTCTGACAGAAAAGTTCACATACTTGCTCCATCTTTTTGGTACAACCACTTGAGATTTGCAAAATCTAGAATATATCCTCTCAGGTATACTTTTTGATGCTTTCTTTTCTGCATTAATTACCCAGCTACATAAAATTAAAAAATATTCAGAATTTCCCCCTTAGTATCTACAACAGTGCCCAGACTACTTTACATGACACATGTGGGCATTTTTGCTATAGGATTGTCACATTTGTAGATCTATGTGATGGTACAGAACAGCGTAATGTCCAACAGATTGGTAATGTTATTTCTAATGTGCAGCCAGTCTGTTGTTAAATTGGTAATCATCAGCCTTTAGTTAAATATATACTCAGACAGATTAGATGCAAACTGGTTGAAAAGTGAATAGAAAAAGGAAGTGAATAAAATATCCAGCCTCAACAACTTGCACTTCCTTTATTTGCCAATTTTTTTAAAGGGCAGTGCAGTGGCACAACTAGTGGAGCTACTGCCTCACAACACTGGTTACAGGGTTCGATCCTGACCTCGGATGGGTTCCTTTGGGTGCTCTAGTTTCTACAAACATCCCAAAGACTTGTGGGTTTGCAGGTTAACTGGGCTGTAAATTGCCCCTATTGTGTAAGGAGTGAATGAGAAAGTGGAATAACATAAAACTAATGTGAAAGGGTGATCAGTTGTCGGCATGGACTCGGTGAACTGAAGGGCCTGTTTTCATGCTGCATCTCAAAGGTTCAAAGGTCTGTTTATTGTCACGTGTGCCAATTAAGGTACAGTGAAACGCGAATTACCATACAGCCATACTAAAAAATAGCGACAAGACACACAACTACATAAAAGTTAACATAAACATTTTCCACAGCAGATTCACATTCCTCACTATGATGGAAGGCAATAAAGTAATAAAGTCTATCTTCTTCCTTTTTTGATTCTCCCGCAGTCAGGGCAGTGGAACAATTCGTCGGGGCGATTGTATCTCCTGCAGTGGGCGATCGAAGCTCCCATGTTGGGACGGTCGAAGCTTCTGCGGCCTGGAGCTCCCGAAGTCGGTCTCTAACCAGGGTCCGCGAGCTCCATGATGTTAAAGTCCGCAGGCTCCCGCGGTTGGAGCTCCAAGGTTGATTCCAGACAGGGACAGCCAGCTTTGTGATGTTAAGCCCACAGGCTCCTACGGTTGGAGCTCCCGAAGTCGATCTCCAGCAAAGGCCGCCAGCTCCTCGATGTTAGGTCACAGTGTGGACGAAGATACGATACGGAAAAATATCGCACCTCCGTCGAGGTAAGAGATTAAAAAAAGTTTCCGCCAACCCACCCCCCACCCCCACATAAAACAAGCTAAAAAACACTAAAACATACATTTAACACATACTATAAAACAACAAAGAAGGAAGGGACGAGACATATTGTTGGCGAGACAGTAATTGCGGGCACCACCCAGTGAATAAACCCAGTGGACAACACTTTATGAGTTGAAGTAAATGCCATTTGCTGCTATTGTGCTACTAAGCAAAATAGCTGGAGTGCATCTGTCCGTAAGGCTTGCTGTGTCTGTGAGTAATGAATCTGGATATCAACGAGGCATCTCAACTGATTAGCCACACCCAGCAATCTTCAGCCAGACAGCTTCTTCTTGAGGTTTGAATCTATACAGGGGGGTTGTCCGCCCTGTTTCGACGAATGCAATCAACCTGGCGTGCACAATCAAATAAGATCAAATAGAACAAGTTGTTCTACAACTTTAGGCTGTGCACGCCATACACAAGAAGAAGACTCTATACAGGCATAAGGATATTCATGAAGACTGCTCATTTTGTGCATTAGGCCTATGTTATTGGAAGCATACCAATGCTTCCACTTCCTCAAAAGACTATGGGGGTTTGGCATGTCTTCAACAGCTCTTATGAACTTCAACAGATGCAGCGTAGAAAGAATCCTATCAGAATGCATCACAGTTTGGCTTGGGTACAGCTCTGCTCAAGACTGCAAGAAATTGCAGAATTGTGGATGTAACCCAGCCCATCTCACAAACCTCACTACCTCTCCCTCCCCCAATCCACTGACTCCATCTACACTTCACACTGCCCAGATTCAAGAACAGCTCTTTCCCACTATCATCAAATTACTGAACAGACCCTGAACAGGGTGTCCTCCTGGCCCTTACACTTTTTTTCATCTGTACTTTCTTTGTAACTCTAAGCTATAATGTTGTAACACTATGTTTTGCACTATGGTATTTTACTCTTTGCACTAGCTATTGTAACTGTGGATGGCTTGAACGTATTCAGGTTGTACTCATGTTTGATGTGATTTGACTGGACAGCATGCAAAGTATTTCACTGTATCTCAGTACGATTCAAGATTCAAGAGAGTTTATTGTCATGTGTCCCAGATAGGACAATGAAATTCTTGCTTTGCTTCAGCACAACAGAATATAGTAGACATAAATACAGAACAGATCAGTGTGTCATATAACATTATATAAATATATACACACATGAATAAATAAAACAGATAAAGTGCAAATAAACAGATAATGGGCTATTAATGTTCAGAGTTTTGTTTGAGTTGTGTTTAATAGCCTGATGGCTGTGGGGAAGTAGCTATTTCTGAACCTGGATGATGCAGTCTTCAGGCTCCTTTACCTTCAACCTGAAGATAGTGGGGAGATGAGTGTGTGGCCATGATAATGTGGGTCCTTGATGATGCTGCCAGCCTTTTTTGAGGCTGCGACTGCGATAGATCTCCTCGATGGTAGGGAGGTCAGAGCCGATGATGGACTGGGTAGTGTTTACTACTTTTTGTAGTCTTTTCCGCTCCTGGGCAGCTCAAGTTGCCGAACCAAGCCACGATGCAACTGGTCAGCATGCTCTCTACTGTGCACCTGCAGAAGTTAGAGAGAGTCCTCCTTGACATACTGACTCTCCGTAATCTTCTCAGGAAGTAGAGGCGCTGATGTGCTTTCTTTATAATTACATCAGTGTTCTCGGACCAGGAGAGATCTTCAGAGATGTGCACACCCAGAAATTTGAAGCTCTTGACCCTTTCCACCATCGACCCGTTGATATAAACGGGACTGTGGTCCCCTTCCTACCTCTTCCAAAGTCCACAATCAGTTCCTTGGTTTTGCTGGTGTAGAGGGCCAGGTTATTGTGTCGGCACCATTTGGCCAGTCGGTCGATCTCTCTTCTATACTCTGACTCATCCCCATCAGTGATACGTCCCACAACAGTGGTGTCATCAGCGAACTTGATGATGGAGTTCGCACTCTGACCAGCTACGCAGTCATGAGTATAGAGTGAGTACAGCAGGGGGCTGAGCACACAGCCTTGAGGTGCTCCCGTGCTGATTGTTATCGAGGCTGACAACTTTCCACCAATTCGAACAGTCTGTGGTCTGTGAATGAGGAAGTCGAGGATCAAATTGCAGAGGGATGCGCAGAGACCCAGTTCTGTGAGTTTGGTAACCAGCCTGATATATGAGTTTTTGTTATCCAAGTGGTCCAGAATGGAGTGAAGAGTCAATGAGATTGCATTCACCGTTGATCTGTTGTGGCGGTAAGCGAACTGCAGAGGGTCCAGGTTTTTGTCGAGGTAGGAGTTGATTTGCGCCATAATCAACCTCTCAAAGCACTTCATCACCACCGACGTTAGTGCCACTGGTCGACAATCACTGAGGCACGTCACCTTGCTCTTCTTGGGCACCAGTATAATTGATGCCCTTTTAAAGCAGGTGGGAACCTCAGACCTCAGAAGTGAGAGGTTGAAAATGTCTGTAAAAACTCCAGCCAGTTGGTCCGCACAGGTTTTTAGAACACGACCGGGTATACCATCAGATCCAGACGAATATCAAATTAAACCAATACCAATAACAGTATAGTTCGCACGTACAATTTTAATTATTCTTTCTATTCAGCCTCAGAATGTGGCAATGAAGGAAAATGCTGAAGATATTTGACATATGACGTGAAACAAAAAATGCTGAAATACTGTTGATGCAAGGAACCTTGCATGGAACATAAAATGCAGATTTAACTCACCAGGTCAGGAAAAGCCTCCGGAGGACAAGTTTCAGGTGACGGATGGGTTGCCCTTCTTCATAAAATATTCATACTAATTAATTATTGCTGAAATACTCAGCAGATGAGAATGTGCAGTAAGAACAACCTTACATTTTTTTGATCAATAACTTTTCATCAGAACCTTCACAATTTCTAGTTGCCTTCAGAAAACAGATGTGGGATTTTTTTCTAAGCCACTGAAAAAGGCTATACAAGCAATGTGCTTGTCATGTCATTTCAGATGCCAAATTGAAAGTCAACCAACTTTGTAAAGGGACTGACAACAAAAGCAACTAGGAATAGAATAGAGGCATGAGAAACTGTAGGTGCCAGTATCTTGAACAAAACACAAAATACTGGAGGAACTCAATGGGTCAGGCAGTATCTATGGAGGAAATCAATCTGACAAACAGTCTCAACCCAAAACATCATCTGTTCATTCTCTCCACATATGCTGCCCGACTCCCTCCAGTACCTCCAACAATTTAGGAATTGAATAATTTCTAATATCCAAAAGGTGACATACTGAGTTTTTGTTTTAGCAATTACTATTTTATTTCATACTAGACTGTGGGACCCATTGGGTCCCTGTCACAAGGGAGGCCTGGTCCTACAACGCAACCCGTTCCCCAATGCAATATTCTACCACTCACCAGTTCCCCCAATGCAACCCGTCCCCCCAATGCAATATTGCACCACTCACGCATAGCCCCCAACTGCGCAGGCATGGCTTATTTCCCCTTATCCCCAGCACTCCCTCACCCTCCTCTTCACCTAACCTCTTCTTTCACCTCTCCTCCTCCCCTCCCACAATCCCTCCCTCACCTCTGCCTCCCTCTCCCTCTCCTTTTCCACTACCCTCAGTCACTCCCTCTCTCCCTCCCTCCCTCCCTCCCTCCCTCCCTCCCTCCCTCCCTCCCTCCCTCCCTCCCTCCCTCCCTCGCTCCCTCCCTCCCTCCATCCCTCCCTCCCTCCCTCCCTCCCTCCCTCCCTCCATCCCTCCCTCCCTCCCTCCCTCCCTCCCCTCACTCCTTCCCTCCCTCCTTTCCTCCCTTCCATCCTCCATCCATCCATAAAAAGCATAATCTGCAGTACCTTCCTCCACAGGCCATTCATTGTTAGCTGTGGTTTATAGACAATAGACAATAGACAATAGGTGCAGGACTAGGCCATTCGGCCCATCGAGACAGCCAGGACATTCAATGTGATCATGGCTGATCATCCCCAATCGGTACCCCATTCCTGCCTTCTCCCCATATCCCCTGACTCCGCTATCATTAAGAGCCTTATCTAGCTCTCTCTAACCGGCCTCCACCGCCCTCTTAGGCAGAGAATTCCACAGGCTCACAATTCTCTGTGTAATAAGTTTTTCTTCTTTCTCCGTTTTAAATGGCTTACCCCTTATTCTAAAACTGTGGCCCCTGGTTCTGGACTCCCCAAACATCGGGAATATATTTCCTTCCTCTAGCGTATCCAAACCCTTAATAATCTTATATGTTTCAATAAGATTCCCTCTCATCCTTCTCAACTCCAGAGTATACAAGCCCAGCCGCTCCATTCTCTCAGCATATGACAGTCCCGTCATCCCGGGAATTAACCCTGTAAACCTATGCTGCACTCCCTCAATAGCAATAATGTCCTTCCTCAAATAGGGGACCAAAACTGCACACAATACTCCAGGTGTGGTCTCACTCTCCACAAGGACCTCTTTGCTCCTATACTCAACTCCTCTTGTTATAAAGGTCAACATGCCATTCGCTTTCTTCACTGCCTGCTGTACCTGCATGCTTACTTTCATAGACTGATGTACAAGGGCCCCCAGATCCCGTTGTACTTCCCCTTTTCCCAATTTGACACCATTTAGATAGTAATCTGCCTTCCTGTTTTTGCTACCAAAGTGGATAACCTCACATTTATCCGCATTAAACTTCATCTGCCATGCATCTGCCCACTACCCCAACCTGTCCAAGTTACCCTGCATTCTCATAACATTCTCAAAGCATCCTCCTCACACTGCCACGCAGCTTTGTGTCATCTGCAAAATTGCTAATGTTACTTTGAATCCCTTCATCTAAATCATTGATGTATATTGTAAATAGCCGTGGTTCCAGCACTGAACCTTGCGGTACCCCACTAGTCACTGCCTGCCATTCTGAAAGGGACCCGTTAATCCATACACTTTGTTTCCTGTCTGCCAACCAATTTTCTATCCATGTCAGCACTCTACCCCAAATACCATGTGCCCTAATTTTGTCCACTAATCTCCTTTGTGGAACCTTATGAAATGCTTTCTGAAGGTCCATGTAGACTACATCCACTGGCTCTCCCTTGTCCATTTTCCTAGTTACATGCTCACAAAATTCCAGAAAATTAGTCAAGCATGTTTCCCCTTCGTAAATCCATACTGACTTGGACCGATCCTGTTACTGCTATCCAAATGTGCTGCTATTTCATTTTTCATGATTGACTCCAGCATCTTCCCCACCACCGATGTCAGGCTAACTGGTTTATAATTCCCTGTTTTCTCTCTCCCGCCTTTCTTAAACAGTGGGACAACAGTAACTATCCTCCAATCCACAGGAACTGATCTTGAATCTATATTTCATTGGAAAATTATCACATATTTCTAGAGCCACTTCATTAAGTACCCTGAGATGCAGACCATCAGGCCCTGGGGATTTATCAGCCTTCAGTCCCATTAGTCTACCCAACACCATTTCCTGCCTAATGTGGATTTCCTTCAGTTCCTCCATTACCCTAGATCCTCTGGCCACTTCTATATCAGGAAGATTGTTTGTGTCCTCCTTAGTGAAGACGGATCCAAAGTACCTGTTCAACTCATCTGCCATTTCCTTGTTCCCCATAATAAATTCACCTTTTTCAGTCTTCAAGGGCCCAACTGTGGTCTTAACTAATTTTTTCCTCTTCACATACCTATAGAAGCTTTTACTATCCTCCTTTATATTCCTGGTTAGCTTACCTCCGTACCTCATCTTTTCTCCCCGTATTGCCTTTTTAGTTATCTTCTGTTGCTCTTTAAACCTTACCCAATCCTCTAGCTTCCCGCTCATCTTTGCTACGTTGCACTTCTCTTTTATTTTTCTACTGTCCCTGACGTCACTTGTCAGCCACGGTCGCCCCTTACTCCCCTTGGAATCTATCTTCCTCTTTCGAATGAACAGATCCTGCACCTTCCCTATTATTCCCAGAAATACCTGCCATTGTTGTTCCACTGTCTTCCCTGCTAGGGTATCTTTCCAGTCAACTATGACCAGCTCCTCCCTCATGGCCCCATAGTCCCCTTTATTCAACTGTAACACTGACACCTCCGATTTACCCTTCTCCCTCTCCAATTGTAGATTAAACCTGACCATATTATGGTCACTACCACCTAATCACTCCTTAACCTCAAGTTATTTGATCAAATCCAGTTCATTACATAACACTAAATCCATAATTACATAACACTAACTCCTGGTAGTCTCCAATACAAGCTGCTCTAAGAATCCATCGCGGAGGCACTCCACAAACTCCCTTTCTTGGGGTCCAGTACCAACCTAATTTTCCCAGTCTACCTGCATGTTGAAATCTCCCATAACAACCATAGCATTACCTTTACTACATGCCAATTTTAAATCCTGATTCAACTTGCACTCTATATGCAGGCTACTATTTGGGGGCCTGTAGATATGCCCCATTACGGTCTTTTTACCCTTAAATTCCTTAGTTCCATCCATACTGACTTCATGTCTCCTGTTTCAATGTCACTCCTTGCAAGGGACTGAATTTCATTCCTCACCAACAGAGCTACCCCACCCCCCTCTGCCCACCTGTCTTTTCTTTTCAATAGGAGGTATAACCTTGAATATTCAGTTTCTAGCCCTGGCCCTCTTGCAGTCTCTATAATTCCCACAACATCATACTTGCAAATTTCAAACTGAGCCTCACGCTCGTCCACTTTATTTCTTATACTTCGCGCTTTCATATACAACACTTTGACCTCGATATGCACCTCCTCTCTCGCTCCGCTCACAATTGGCCCTGACCATACTCTCTTATCCCTTCTCGAACTTTCCTTCCCATTAATTTGGGAGTCTTTTGTGACTTTTCCTGTACTCACTTCCCCTTTAACTCCATCTTTATACTCCCAATTTGTCAATCCCTCCCCCCCACTATTTAGTTTAAACCCACACGTGTAGCCCCAGCAAACCTGCCTGCCAGAATGTCGGTCCCCCTCCAGTTAAGGTGTAACCCGCCCCTTTTGTACAGGTCACCCCTACCCCAGAAGATATCCCAGTGGTCTATAAATCTAAATCCTTGCTCCCTGCACTAGTCCCTCAGCAACACATTCAGATCCCCTATCTCCCTGTTTCTGTTCTCAATAGCATGAGGTATTGGAAACAATCCAGCGATAACCACCCTAGAGATCCTGCTTTTCAGTCTTCTTCCTAACTCTTCTGAACGTTGCAGAATCTCCTTCCACTTCTTCCCGTTGACATATAGATAAATGTGACGTTATCCACTTTGGCGGCAAAAACAAGGGGGCAGATTATTATCTCAATGGGGTTAGGTTAGGTAAGGGGAGTTGCAGCGAGTCCTCGTACACCAGTCACTGAAAGTTGGCGTGCAGGTACAGCAGGCAATGAAGAAAGCTAATGGAATGTTGGCCTTCGTAACAAGAGGATTTCAGTATTGGAGTAAAGAGGTTATTCTGCAGTCCCGGAAGTGGCGGCGCTGCCTTGCAGCTGCGGCTCGCCTGCAGTCCGTTTGTCTTTTCTGTTTTTTGTTTTCTCTTGTCCCGTTTTTAGTTTATTTCGGTTTATTTAGTTGTGTATGTGTGTGTGGGGGGGTGGGGGGGGGGGGGGGGGGGGGGGGGTGGGTGTAACATGTTTTATGACTCTTCCTTCGGGGGGATGCGACCTTTCGTGCCGTATCCCCCGTCTCCGTGTCCGTCTGCGCTGAGGCCTATCGCGGAGCTGGCGGCCTCCAACTGCGACCGACCTCGAGGCTGCGGAGGCAGAGCCAGGACTTACCAACGAGGCTGGTCGACTTCGGGGCTGTGGTTGCGGTGCGACCCAACTTCCGACCCGACTTTGGAGCCTCGGAGGCTCGGCCGCGGGCCAGTGGACGACATCATCGGGTGCTCGAGTTCTGTTTTCCGGAGCTCCCGCAACTACAGCTGCGTCCGCTGGACTGGAGGGCGGCAGCTTCGGCAGCTTCGACCGCCCCGGGCCGCGGAGTTTGAACCGGCCCGTTTGCGGAGCACGGATTCAGCCGCGGGACTGACTTACCATCACCCGGCGGGGACACAACATCGGAGGCTTGGATTGCCTCAGCGCAGAGGGAGAGGGAGAGCAAGGAGGGAAGAGACAATGACTTTGGGACTTTAAACTGTGTTGAGTGTTTGTTATTTATTCTATGTTATGACTGCAGGCTAAACCATTTCGTTGCACTGAAAAGTGCAATGACAATAAATTGAATCAAATCAAAAATCAAATCAAATCAGTTGTATAGGGCTCTGGTAAGACCATATCTGGAGTATTGTGTACTGTTTTGGTCTCCTAATTTGAGCAAGGACATCCTTGTGGTTGAGGCAGTGCAGCATAGGTTCACGAAATTGATCCCTGGGATGGCGGGACTGTCATATGAGGAAAGATGAAAAAGACGGCTTGTATTCACTGGAGTTTAGAAGGATGAGGGGGATCTTATAGAAACATATAAAATTATAAAAGGACTGGAAAATCTAGATGCAGGAAAAATGTTCGCAATGTTGGGCGAGTCCAGAACCAGGGGCCACAGTCTTAGAATAAAGGGGAGGCCATTTAAGACTGAGGTGAGAAAAAAATTTTTCACACAGAGAGTTGTGAATTTGTGGAATCCCACCCCCCCCCCCCCCCCACAGAGGGCAGTGGAGTCCAAATCACTGGATGGATTTAAGAGAGAGTTAGATAGAGCTCTAGGGGCTAGTGGAATCAAGGGATATGGGGAGAAGTGAGCAGACGAGTTATTGATTTGGGATGATCAGCCATGATCACAATGAATGGCGGTGCTGGCTCGAAGGGCCGAATGGCCTCCTACTGCACCTATTTTCTATGTTTCTATGACTTGACGATTGGACCAATTTGCATTGTGTGTGTGTGTGTGTGTGCGTGTGTGTGCGTGTGTGTGTGCGTGTGCGTGTGTGTGTCTGTGTGTGTGAGTTATTCAAACTCCGCGCAAACTGCTCGGCTACCCTGCAACCCGACTCTCCCTCCCTCCCTCTGCTCACTCCGGCTCAGTCGCCACTCAGCCCATCCCCGTCCTGTCTGACCCAGGCCTGCCCGCCCGCCCACTGCTGCCTCTCGGTCCGTCCCTGCCCAACCCACCTGCCTGCCTGCCTGCTCACTGCCGCCACCAGGCTGCGGTGAGGGGGGGGCTCCACTGAGCCTCCACTGAACCCCCCACCCCACCCCCCCGTGGCCGCCGCCGGTGGTGGGGGAGACGATAGAAAAGTTACGGTGAGGAGGGGAGAGAGGAGCTTGTGAGTGAGATGGGACAGGCCGCTGCCGGTGGGGCAGGAAGGGGCATAGCCATCCCGGCCATGGCATTCACTGACAGGAGAAGAGACCAATCTGTGTGGTGCTGACTGAAGGAATCTGTGCACTTTTTAAGATTTATAAACCTCAATAACTTTTACAATATACCACTGATCGGAACAAAACTTGTTGCAACACAGGAGAACGGTGAGTAAGCTGCCGAAAAATCATAGCGTTATCGTGTATGGTTTTTGCGTAAATAGAAAAACCCCGCAAACCGTAAGAGCACAAGATCAGAGTTTTAGTTATGTACTAGACCAAATGGGACCCATTGGGTCCCCTCAGTTTTATTTTCAAAGACATTTCAGATTTGTGAACATTTTCATAAATAACTCAAGAAATAAAGCATTAATTTTTCAGATAAGACAATTTTGGACTCCACGGAATATAACTCAACAAGAATATGTAAAAAAAATTCCGTTGGCGCGTCGTTTTATCGAGTAGATGTGATCACACACAAGCAAATAAATACACACACACACACACACACACACAGACAGACACATCCACATCCAAGATTAGTTTTATAGTTTCATATAAGGTTATGATATTATATAGATATGATATGATAGATCGAAGAAGAGAGATAGATAGATAGATAGATAGATAGATATTCAACGTCTGCAGTATTTTGCTTTATGAATGGGTAATAACATCATTCCTGTTCAAAATCAAAGTGCTTTTACAGTGCCAGTTGACCAATTCTAAAGAATATTGTGATGCTGTAGCTGAATTTTCAAAATTTGCATCTTTTGTGTCGGCTGAAACATCACCAGCAATTCATGAGACATCAAGATACCTTGATGTCTCCACATTCTGCAAGGCTCACCGGGCGAAGAATAGGTGGTCAACCAATGCAACCAATCCTCATATCTTCCATTCTACGTGTCAAAAAATATCAAAAATATATGCTCAAATATGCTCAATGACTGAACATCTTTTTCAAGAGTTTTAAGTTTTCAAGAGAGAGTTCGATTTAGCTCTTAGGCCTAAGGGAATCAAGGGATATGGGGAAAAAAAGTATCCAAAACTCTATGATTTTGGATGATCAGCCATGATCATATTGAATGGCAGTGCTGGCTCGAAGGGCCGAATGACCTACTCCTGCACCTATTTTCTATGTTTCTATCTATGGCTGTTCTCTGAGCAAAAAGAAAATCCTTACACAATTCCTACGTTATCCATCATAGACACAAAATGCTGGAGTAACTCAGCGAGACAGGCAGCATCTCTGGAGAGAAGGAATGGGTGATATTTCAGGTGGAGACCCTTCTTTAGACTGATGCCTGGGGAGTGTGCGGTACAGAGATAAAATGTAGCCAGAAGGCAACATTGTCTACCTCCAATTCTGAGGCATTGCTCCCTGGTTCAAACTCTCAAACAAGTGGAAACAGCTCCTCAGCTTTTATTCTATCAAGCTTTTCAGACTCAATGGGCCAAATGTGGTCCTTGCATGCTGCTGCCTTTTTGTGAATATGTGATTTTATGTTATACTTGTAAGAAAACTATGTTAGAAACCTACAAAGGGGGACTCACGTATTGAGAATCAAGGGAAATGGAGTCTGTGAAGAAAGGAGAAAGGTAATGATGAGTTGCAAAACCAGCCATGATGTTATTGAATGGCACAACAGGTGTGCGGGGTCAAATGGCTTACTCTTGCTCCTTCCTTCCACATGCCTCCCATTTATCTACCTTTTTTACTAACATTCCCAAACACTTCTTTAAGTAATTAAGTAACACCATCAAACACACTGCTTCTGTCCAATTAAGATTTTCTCAACTTCAAGCACCAATTTTCTTAATGTTTTCCCAATAACGACTGTCAGGCTTGTTAAGAAATATTCAGGTCATAGAATTGTGTGGATTTTAGATATTTATTACAATAAGAACCAATCTTCAAAATGGCAAATCATCTGTTGACAAGTTAAATCGCAAGGATACTTTAAGGCAATTGCAACCAGTCATCGGCTGACATTCTGATTAGTGGCATTGAGGACAATAGATGGATGTTCATGTTAATTGGCCCTCATTGAAATCTCCATAATGAGATCAGGAAAGGCATTAAGTTGCCATGTCCTGTCTTAATATATCATTGAAGGAAAACACTTGCCACTCAATACACAATCTGTCTTGTCACTTAATATTCTGCTTTTTGTGGAATCAAGAAAGTCAGCCTTCACAACACTAATTTTGGATGGACGCAAAATGCTGGGTTAACTCAGTGGGTCAGGCAGAATCTGTGGAGAACATGGGTAGGTGACATATTGTGTCAGGATTTTCACCAAATTCCTGGTCCACCATGAAGTAAAGCTCTCCTTCTGTAGCATGCGCATCCAGGCCATTTGCTACGGTTAGGAGTCCTTACCTCCCAGTCACAATCCCTTCTACTATCTCCAATGTTCCTGCTCTTCTTCGACTTCCCTTGCTGACCCTCTCTGGATCTTTTTGTAGAATAAGGGTCCTAACCCGAAATGTAACCTATCCAAATGCACCAGGGATGCTGCCTGACCTGCTAAGTTACTCCAGCATACCGTGTCTTTCTTTGGTAAAGCAGCATCTGCAGTTCCTCATTTCTACTAATGTTAAGTGTCTGAATCACCTTCATCAGAACCTTTTAGATGGATAGACCATCTTTTAAACCATCCAAGTGACCACCTAAATCCCAGCAAAGGTGTTTGGATATTCAGAGGCGTCTTGGCAGCTACTGTGTGCTCCCATTGTAAATACATAATTCTGCAAATTTACCTGTCTACACTCAAAACATTAAAGCCAAGTAGGTAATTATAGACATTGTCACCGACTGATCATTACTGATCCATCATTATCAATTAATTTTCATCCTTTTCTTTTAGAATACCAGAATGTAAACCATTGAGTCCTGAAGATTGAATGACTTTTGGTTCCATTCATTTCTCCAATGAAAATGATTATTTTATTTACTTCATTATTATTAGAACCTATGTTTCTAATGAATATAGGTGTATTTTATGTGTTCAATTGTGAGCACGTGTTTTGCATTACAATCATCAGCTTATTCTCTATTATAATTTGTTCCACTGAGGAAGCCACATTTACTTTTGCTGCTCCTTTCCTTTTCTAATGTCACCATTTATTTTTACATTTCTTGTCAGTTATTCACATTGTATTTGCTTCCTCCATGTGTCTTGTTCCTCCTTTGTTGGAATCTAACACACAACCAATTCTTTTGACATCTTTTCATTTTAACTAATCCTTAACTGCTTTAATTTATTTGTTCATGGGTAGTGGATATCTTCTTCTGCTTCTTCTTCTTCTTTGGAGTTTTACGGCAGCCGGCATCCGCAATGTTGCATTGCTGCCACCTTCTGGCTTCATTCCACAGTACTCATGTCTTTATATTAGATCCTTTTTATAAGCCCAGAGGCCCTCAAGAAATCAAACAACAACTTTATTCCTTTTCCTTTCCCTCCACACTCTAGAATGTTCTTTACTGATATTTCTGTCAATCCAATTTTCCTCATTTCAATGATCATAAATCCACTTTCTGTCTCATATCTCCTACATGCAACTAGGGCATGCTGAACTGTTTCTGGTTGATGGCATTACTCACACAGCCCAGTAGGGTATTTCCCCAGTATTTTTAATGTGCTGTTCAGGTGAGTGTGTCCTATCCTCAATCTTGTTAATACTACCTGTTCCCTCCTGTTCCCCCCTCTTCTTGCTGTAATGCCCACTCTGTTTTGTAGCGAATAGAGGTGTCTCCCCTTTGTCTCCTGTTCCCAGTTTTGTTGCCATTCCTGATTTATTTTCTTCCACACAATGTGTTTTCCTTCAGATTTGGATAGTTGTAAGTTTACCTCTATGTTTCTTTTTTTTACAGCCTCCTTTGCCAATTTATCCACCTTTTCATTCCCTAGAACACCAATGTGTGCTGGGACCCACAACAAAGTCACGTCACTGCCCCTCCTTGTCACTTGGCTTAATAGTAGCAGGATTTCATAAACTAAGTCAGGCCGCCTATGGGGTAGTGGATATCCCTGGGAATGCCAGGATTTATTATCCATTCCTAATTGCCCCCAAACTGTGGCCAATAAGAGTAAATCACTCTGCAGGGTCTGGAATTACACTTCAACCAGACCAGATAAGGCTGATAGCTTCTTCACATGAATGACATTAGAGAATTAGATCAAGCTTATTTTTCAAAATCAGTAGCTGATTTATTTAAATTCCCCAGCAGGGTGGGATTCATGTCCCTGAGGCAACGAGGCAATGTACACTTAGTAAGGACGGGTGAGGTTTTCTTTTATTGTGAGTTTTTAATCTCTAAATGAAATGTAAACTCATTGATAATCATAAAATATAGTTAGTATTGCTAAATTAACATTGGATATTTTAATCTAATTTCTGAATTTAGTTTAAAGATACAGCGCGGAAACAGACCCTTCGGCTCACTGAGTCCACCCAGTCCAGTGATCCCCACACGCTTACACTATCCGACACACACTAGAGACAATTTTACAATTGTACCTAGCCAATTAACCTACAAACCTGTGCGTCTTTGGAGTGTGGGAGGAAACCGGAGATCTAAACTAACTTTTGACTAATGCTTACGTCATTGCCTTTATTCAGGTTCAAGGCTCTTGTTTTTGACTCAGATGTGTCATTCTTAGTGTAAAATCATCATACTA
Source organism: Amblyraja radiata (assembly GCF_010909765.2). Taxonomy (NCBI): domain Eukaryota; kingdom Metazoa; phylum Chordata; class Chondrichthyes; order Rajiformes; family Rajidae; genus Amblyraja; species Amblyraja radiata. The sequence continues at coordinate 64,000,578 of NC_045962.1, read as the reverse complement.
TAATCACAATTCTCAAGAGACCCCCATTCCATGAGATTACTAATTAACATCCTTATTTACATAAAACAATGTAAAATATCCTTTTCCCTAGTTGATTCTGTGACATATTAATCTAAGAAATAGTTTTAAGTACATTAAGAATCTGATCTTTAAACTACTTTAACAATGTGATTTGTCTAGTCTACTTGAAGATTAATATCTCCTCCAATTAGTGCATAACCTTTGTTGAGGGGTCCTCTTGATAATTGTATAATTCTGCCAATGGTATAATCAGTTTTATCTCTTATCTCCAAATTTACTAATTGCGTTGATATTTTGAGCTAAGATCATTTCTCTCACGTGATTCTTTACCATCAGGGACCCAGCAACCACCTCATCCTTTCCATTTTGATTGTCTTTTCAAAATGTCAGTAGCATGGATGGTTGAGATCACAACATTTAATGTGCTCAAAATAATTCACTGTGTTGAGAGGAATTTGTCTTCTATAAGGGACTGGTTTATTTTGCTATTTTTCAAATTGACGAATTATTCAATATGCTATTGCTTTTTCACCAGCCTGTTTAGGAAAAGATATGGAAACTAGTGTCCACCTAGGAAAGCAGAGGAACTGGCCAATGCATAATAAATACGTTACTTTAAAGTCATTAATATGTTGAGGTGTAACTAACCATGGTAAAGCTGTCTGAAATATTCTGTGCATTTTAAATAGGTTTTTTTCCTACATCTGTCACTGAAGATTTTTATGGGCTGGACAGAGGAGCACGCTTTTCCTGTGTCGAAATGCTAATGTGGGATTTTTCAAATTGAATGCTAATGTGGGATTGTTGTGAGCCCTCTGCAGGATTATTGCGATTTGACACCAGCCTGGATTGCATGGCGCCGACTGACTGCACTCGCTGACTTTCTGCAGCCTTTAATTTGATGGGATCCTGTGTGGAATCAACAAGGACTCCGCGGTTCGTGGGGAATAGCGTGGCGCTAATGAAAGGCTGAATTCACCATGGATCTCTTGTCTACCTTCTATCTGCCAAAACTATCTGGTCACTGTCAACTCTTTGGGCTTTTCCTCCTCAACGTGTATATATCTTCTGCGCAGTTTGGTAAGAATAAGTTTGTATAGTTTTTTAAAATGTCTTTTAATGCAACTTTTGCATGATTGTTAAATATTTCAGCACTTCAATTATTTTAAATGGGGAATGAGTAAATATATTTGTGAAAGAACGCATGTTGTTGATATTACACCCCAGTGTTTGATCTCTCTGCATTATTAGAGTTGGCAGCTGTATTCTGCTTTACTTTAAACGCTTAGAAAAAAAATCTACACGAGTATGTCAGTGGTAACTTTTCACCGTGGGGCAGTTTTATTACTGCCTTTTGTTGTACCTAAATCCTGGGCGGTCACGGGCGCAACTTGCAGACAACGGGAAGGCGAAAGAAAAGTTGAAAAGACATCAAACGAGGCTGCGGGTATTCCTTGTAATGAAAGGTGCTGGTGGCTGCAATGCTCGTGGTATGGGTAGGTTGTCATACTTGCTTTTGTTTAAGAGGGGGCTGCATACATGTATTTGTAATCTCAGAAGAATGATCTGAGAGATGTGATGAATTTGTCCAGATTGCAGATTTAATCAAAACAAAACTCACCGTTTTTCTCCGTAAGGCGTGGACCAGGCATAATATTAATCACCGCAGGCGCCAGTGTCCTGATGTTGACAGGATTGTCAAAGTATAAAAATCAGAAACTTTCCATTCCCAAACTCTTCAGCTGATTTATTTTTATTATCTTTGCTTAATTTCAGATACATATATCTTAAAAGTACACTAGATTGCGCACAACTGCAACCCAAAATACTGAAAGATGTGTTGATTGTTATAAAGACAAAGTTCTGAACAAACTTCAAGGCTCTTTAATGCATGTCATATATTCGCCCTCTTCTATTTTTCTTTAAATTTCACAATTTCCCGACCCCACTTGCTGTGACAATTAGTCACAGCAAATGGAGACATGAAATTGTGAATTTAAAGAAAAAACACTGTTTAATGTCTGTATTTGTGAACTAGAAACATTAAATTGTTTGAACATAACACTTCACCTTAAACAACACATGATAGAAAAGATGATATTACACCAGCAAGCCTCCAGGAAAATTTACAAAGTTGATTGTAACCTATCAGACTACTGATAAGTAGCCATTGTCATGGGCAGGTAGACATAATTCAGTACTAGCCCTGATGCAACTGAACAAGAGACCAGAAGGGAAGCGTACAAAGCATGTGTACCCTTGTCATAACAAGAATGTGACTGAATGCATGATATTTGCGAAATTGCATGTTCAGGCTTCCTATCGACACCAAAAGAGGCACAGTTCTGGAGTAGCTCTGTGGGACAGAAAGCATCTCTGGTGAACATGGATAGGTGACATTTCGGGTCAAGTCCCTTCTTGCTGGAGAAACTCAATGGGTGAGGCAGCATCTAAGGAGAAAAGGAGTAGGTGACGTTTTGGGTCAAGACCCTTCTTCAGACTGATTTGGGGGGGGGGGATGGGAAACAGAAAGGAAGAGGTGGAGACTGTAGTCTATGTGGGAGAGCTGGGAAGAGGGAAGGTGGGAGAAAGCAAGGACTACCTGAAATTAGAAAAGTCAATGTTCATACCGCAGGGGCGTAAACTACTAAGCGAAATTAGGTGATGTTTCTCCAATTTGTGCTGGGCCTCACTCTGGCAATGGAGGAGGCCCAGGACAGAAAGGTCAGATTCAGAATGAGAGGGGGAGTTGAAGTGTTGGAGATGTTGGGTGAAGCGGTCGTCGAGCTTATGCTTGGTCTCGCAGATGTAGAAAAGGTAACATCTACAACAGCGGATGCAGTAGATGAGGTTGGAGCAGGTGCAGGTGAACCCCTGCCTCACCTGGAAAGACTGTTTGGGTCCTTGGATGGAGTCGAGGGGGGAGGTAAAGCGACAAGTGTAGCATTTCCTGTGGTTGCAGGGGAAAGTACCAGGGGAGGGGGTGGTCTGGGTGGGAAGGGACAAATTGACCAGGGAGTTATGTAGGGAATGGTCTCTACGGAAAGCAGAAAGGGGAGGAGATGGGAAGCTGTGGCCAGTGGTAGGATCTCGCTGGAGGTGGCAAAAATGTCAGAGGATTATATGTTGTATGCGCCTGCTGATGGGGTGGAAGGTGAGGACAAGGGGGACTATGTCCTTGTTACGAGTAGGGGGATGGTGAGTAAGAGCAGAGCTGCGGGATATAGAGGAGACCCTGGTAAGAGCCTCATCTATAATAGAAGAGGGGAACCCACGTTTCCTAAAGAATGAGGACATCTCCGATGCCCTGGTCTGGAACACCTCATCCTGGGTGCAGATGCGGCGCAGATTATGGAATTGGGAGTAGGGGATAGAGGAAGCAGTGTGGGAAGAGGTTTAGGTTGCATTTAGTCGTAGAGTTGCACACCATTGCATTTGTACAACACTGTGTCTATGCTAACACCATACAAATCCTACACCACCATTTGTTTCACATCCCTCTTTGCCTTGATCATTCAAATACCTGTCCAGATAACGCCACTGCCTCGTTTGGCAGTTCATTCCAAATGCCAACTACCTCTGCAAATAATTTAGATCTTCTTGAAACTTGTTCCCCATCACTTCAAACCTAGTCCTGTACTTTTAGGCATCCTACCATGGGAAACAGACACTGGCTATTTGGTTCTCTAACAGATTCAGGAGTGATGGAGGATATTTCTAGTATGTAACCCAGTCTTGGTCATATCTTGGCAGAAAAGGCTGAGTTGGTGTGCTCTATATTGTCTAAAAAAAGCTAAAATCAACATTAATTTGTCAATAAGCTTGACTGGGCCTCGGCCAATTCCAGAACAAAACTTGCTGCATACAGATGGAGCCTGTAGAATTGGTTGCTCTTTCAGACTATATGCTTAACTTTGATATAAATCATCGTAAATATATTACAATGTGTTATTCAGGTAGCAGTCAAATGGGCAAGAACAATGGAATTAATTAATCGAGCAATGTTTGTTCCTGCAACATAACAGGTTGCCAAACCACCTTCTCCAGTGAGCCAGTAGTTTCTCTTGAATCAAAGTTTGGCTACATCATCTTCTCAGGAAGTTAAAGTTGAATGTAAAGTTTGGAATGAAAACCTGTGCCAGCTTTCTGGGCAAGGTACCTAATTGAACTTTGTGATCAAAGGGTCAGTGATTGTATGGATGCAAAATTAGTTAAGGGTCAGAACAGTGTGGTGGTGAATGGTTGTGCTTTAGGCTGGAAGGATCAGTGTATCAAGGAGAACACATTAGAGGGATCCAGGTTCCAAAGAATGCAGGATATTTGAGATAATAGTAAATCTCCTTTGAAGAAGTGTAGTTTAATAAACCATGCTGTGTCATTCTAAATTTCATAACTGCATTGTTTCCTTAACAGTATATCACACAGTTAAATCTTTGTTTAGAAATAGGTTTCGAATGATTAGGCATAATTGATCAGAATTTGAAATCCAGGACAACTTTAAGGAGTCTACCACTTGACACAACCTTTGGCCCATTCTTTGGAAATTACTATACACGTGACCAGATATCATCACAAAGTAATACATTAAAACATTATTGTAAGAGATTAATTTTATTCTTTGCTATTTTCCTATCTACAGAACTATAATACATGTCTGCTAAAGATATGAACATTCCAGCTTTTTTAAATTTGCAGATTGGATAATGCTTCCATGTGATGTCACACACGTGACCAGTCATATTTTACCTCTGGTACACAAAAATGCTGGAGAAACTCAGTGGGTGCAGCAGCACCAATGGAGCAAAGGAAATAGGCAACGTTTCGGCCCGAAACTTTGCCTATTTCCTTCGCTCCATAGATGCTGCTGCACCCGCTGAGTTTCTCCAGCATTTTTGTGTACCTTCGATTTTCCAGCATCTGCAGTTCCTTCTTAAATATTTTTACCTCTGACCCTAAACAAACATTGTCAGCATGATATATAATAATAATAATGTCTTTATTTATATAGCACATTTTTAGTCAACTTGCATTGACCCCAAAGTGCTTCACACAATTACTTCCATACAGACAGGCAAAGGTGGGTGAAGTGTCTTGCCCTAGGTGTGTGTGTGTCAAGAATGTGCTGCTTACTTTAACAATAGGTGTGTGTGTGTCAAGAATGTGCTGCTTACTTTAACAATAGCTGTCTTCAATAAAGGACTTTATTTTGTTGGTTATGTCTAATCTCAACGATATTACTTGCAACAATAACAACAAAAAAAAAGCCACATATTGTAATTGGGAACGAGAGCTTGCTAATTGTCAGCGTTGTGACTGTGACAGGCAGAGCAAGTATGCCCCTGACATTGTTCTGATGCGCTAAGTTACAACACATATCATGGATGCTTCCAGACTATATCACAATGAAATTGGTGGTAATTATCCAGTCCGTCACTTGTATTGATATTCCACCATCAACGAGATCTGCAGGAAGTGGTGCCACAAGAAAGCAATTCATATCATCAAAGACAAACACCGCCCTGGCCATGTTGGGTTGCTGCTGCCATTAGGAAGAAGGTACTGGAGCCTGAGAACCATTATCTTCAGGTTCAAAAACAGCTTCGTCCCATCAACCATCAGGCCCTTGAAACCATCTTTCACAACCCAAACCACAACCCTCACCCAGTACTGAACACTATGGACTTTACACTATAGAGGGTGCACCATGTACTTTGCCTTGTACAGTCATAGTCTAGTTTAACTGATACTTTATTGTACATTTATTAGTTGTTGCGAGTTGGTCAGGTGTGCCATGAATTCACAAGCTGCACATGTTGTTCTTCATGGATATCATGGCCCCCATAGAACCAACATAACTTAGACGAGCCTTTCTTTATAACTTGTAAGTAATGCAATTAATGTAACTCAAAAAGCAGAGGAAAGCAGATGGTAGCTTTAAATTTATATATAATTTAATTACATCTTGAGATGAGAAATATTTGGGCATAATTGCTCAGTAAGCATAACAGAAGCAAAAATATTTGGGTGGTATGTTTTGATTTGACTTGTCCTCTGATCTTCCCATCGGCTTTGGTAAGAAGTAGCTGTGTTAACTGGTGACTGCATCCTATGATAATAGATCATTTCCTTGTGCTAATTTTACTTGGAGTATTTTTTTTTAAATGTCAGAAATGTTCATTTTAAATGTACATATCTCCTGCAGACATTATTAACCTCAGTGATCCATTGTTATGCAGCCTGTACCTATTAATCATTCATGGAACACAAGATTTTAAACCAATTTTTACAATGAATTGATCATTTGCCTTTTATTATGTAAATCATATGCAAAGAGTGTTTTAAAAGAATGGATAAATGAATGAAAATTGTACTTATAAATTTAAAAAATACAGATCTCTGATATTAGAAACATTGTGCATATCTTTTTTTGGGGGGAATTTGAATGCCCTCAGAGAAAATGATATTCACAGTCTTTCTTGTTAATACGGTTACGGTTAATTTTGTAAAATAAGCTTACCTTTGAAAGGCTTACAAATTGTTGCCACCTATTTTATAAGACCCACACACACCCCTTCAATGCATTGAATAGAAATGCAATGTAATATGATTTGTGATCTATGATACATTAATTGGCTTCCTGATGTTTCCTGGCCTCCTTTGTAGATTGTTTTATCTTTATCCATTCATTGCAGTTAAAAATTTATAAAAATATATAATGGTGTTCTTTTAATTAAAAACAACCTTGTTTCCTTTGGATTTTGAAAATTGTTTCAATGGCTTGCAGGTCAATGGTCTCTCACTTCCAGTATTTAGAGATCTGCAAGAAATGTTTGTTTGGTTCTTAATTAGTCTGTGATCAATAGTGTTTTGGTAATGACATCCCAGTTACCAAAATTGGTTTATTACAGTTGTTAAAAAAAATAAAAAGTTGTTTGAAGTAGTTGGCAGCAACTTAAAATTCCTTTCAGTTGTCATTAAATTTGCTGCACAACTCAAATCCCCAAAGTCTCTTCACTCTTATGATCCTGTATCTATGTTTCTTTTTCTGATGTTTTAACACGATGCAATCCAGTATAAATTGACTGTTGACAAGTTCAAAGGAAGCCATGTATTCTACAGGAAATGCTGGAACAAACCAATTCTGCTGATAGCAATTTAAGAAATGAATCTTGGTATTTTTTTTTTTTTTCACTTACATTTTTATTGATTTTTAAGAGATATTTTCAAAACAGTGCAACACCATCACCATAAATAAAACAAAGTAAGAAAAACAGCAATCAAAATAAAAAAATAAGTAGATGGGGGAAAAAAAAAAAAAAAAAGTAAATAAAAAAAAAAATTGGAATAAGACCGTGTGGTTCACTTACCAAATTAAAAAAAGAAAAACCATTACATTGATTAGTTATCTGGAGATAATTCAACATTCATACAAACATACCATCTAGTTCTATATAACGCAATCTTCCCATATCTAGCTCGGCATTTATCTAATTGGTGTCATGGCTCAAATAAACAGTCCATTTTTCCCAGATCTTCTCAAATGAATTCTCCTTGACTCTCAAGGAATATGTCAATTTCTCCATATTAAAGATGTCTCGCACAATTTCTAACCACTGTTCCTGTTTTGGACTTTTTTCATTAAGCCACTGCCTGGTAATGGCCTTCTTACTTGCTGCAAGCAAAACTTTAATCAAATATGTAACTTCTATTTTTACACTATCTTTAATACGCCCCAGATACATCACAGGGCAGGTATTTGGGATTTTATAACCCAAGATATTATTTACAGCTGCATTAACATTTTCCCAGTATGGCCTTATCTTTACACAGTTCCAGAAAATATGCGAGTGGTCTGCCTCCGTACTCCCACACAGCCTCCAACAGTGTTGTTGGACAGCAAGTTGCCTGCTTTTTATTTTGGGTGTTATAAAAAAGCGAGATAGATTCTTCCAGCAAAATTCTCTCCATACTAGTGAGCTTGTGGATGAACATTGTGTTTCACACATTTGATACCATTCTTCTTCTGTTATTTGAATCTTTAATTCTGCTTCCCATTTTGTTTTTATGTAGAGCGTTGATTCTCCCCCGCTTTCCACCAGAGCTTGGTAGAAAGCAGAGATGACCCGAGACCCCTTCTGTTTATATGCATCCACAATCACCTTGATCACATTATTTGAAGTTTCATCTAGTTCTGGCCTTATCTCTTTTATAAAGTAGTCTCTTAATTGCAAATATCAAAAAAAATATTTGTTTTCGAGACCATACTTTGACTTTAAATCTTGGAAGCTCATAAACTCGCCATTTTCTGAAACTGTATACATTGCCGTTATGCCTTTTTGTGCCCATTCTTTGAATTTTAAATCATACACCCCTGGCTTAAACTTTGAGTCATATGCGAACCACTTCAATGCGTGAACCCCTCTTTTTAATTTGTATTTTTCCACTATAACATTCCATATTTCTAACGTAAATGCTACTATTGGATCCATAGCATGTCTCAAAGCCCCTCTCAGATATTTGTCTCCCACCAAAATCTGGGTCTGGTAACCCTGTATCTCCCTTTCCATTTCTTTCCATCGAGATTCATAATCAGGTCTACACCAACAAGCCAGAGGTCTGAGTTGAGCTGCATAAAAGTATTTCTTCAGATTTGGTAAAGCCATTCCACCCTTGCTTTTCGGCAGTTGAAGTGTTGTTAATTTTATTCTTGTTTTTTTGCTATTCCAAATGAATCTAGAGATCATTTTATCCCAGGCTATGAATTTATCTCGGGGAACATTAATTGGGAGAGATTGGAATAAATATAGTAGTTTAGGTAGGATATTCATTTTTACCGTTTGTATTCTGGTACTGAAGTCTAGAGGAAGGGTCGACCACCTCTCAACACCCTTTTTGATGTTTTCTTCAATTTTGTTATAATTAGTTTCAAACAAGTTGGAAAGTGTTTTGGTTATAGTTACACCAAGATACTGCATCGTTTTAGAGTTCCATTTCAGGTTATATGCATCTCTGATTTGTTGGGATGGAGAATAATTGAATGAAAGAATTTGTGTTTTTGTTATATTCAATTTATACCCTGAGTAGTATCCATATGTTTCAAATAGGTTCATTAGATTTGGGAGACATATATCTGGTCATTCAAGAAAAATAATGATATCATCAGCGAAAAGACCAATTATATGTTCTTTCCCCCCTATTTTGACCCCCTGCAGGTCTTCTCTCTGCCTTATTGCTTGTGCTAAGGGTTCGATATACAAAACGAAGAGAGTAGGAGAAAGACAGCATCCTTGCCTTGTGCCCCTCTCTAACTGGATCCTTTTTGATATGTTTCCATTTACCTTAATCCTAGCTGTAGGCTCCTGATATATTGTTTTAATACACCGAATTGCATCTTCATTGAAACCAAATCTCCTCAGTACTTCATATAAGAATACCCAACTAACACTATCAAAGGCTTTTTCTGCATCTAAACTGACCAGGACCATATTTGTATCCTTTTTTTGAGCATTATCCACGATGTGGAGGGTTCTTCTAATATTATCCTGTGTTTGACGCCCCCGAATAAATCCAGTTTGTTCTTCATTAATCAGATCTGGTACAAAAGTCTCGAGTCTTTTGCAAATGATTGAGGTAAATAGTTTGTAGTCTACATTTAAAATTGAGATTGGCCTGAAATTTTTACATTGATCTTTGTCTTTGCCTTCCTTGGGTAAAATGGTAATAATTGCTTCCTTCCATGATGGGGGAGCCCTGCCCTCTTTAAGGGTCCAGTTAAAGCAAGACAGGAGCAGAGGTGTTAGCTCTTTCTTAAAGGCCTTGTACCATTCTGGTGGAAACCCATCGCTGCCTGGTGATTTACTAGCCTTGAGTCTACTGATTCAGATTCAGATTCAACTTTAATTGTCATTGTCCGTGTACAGTACAGGGACAACGAAATGCATTTAGCATCTCCCTGGAAGAGCGACATAGCATATGATTTGAATAAATATTTACATTAGCATATATACAGACATAGTGTTTTTCCTGTGGGAGGAGTGTCCGGGGGGGGGGGGGGGTGATTGGCAGTCACCGAGGTACGTTGTTGAGTAGAGTGACAGCCGCCGGGAAGAAGCTGTTCCTGGACCTGCTGGTCCGGCAACGGAGAGACCTGTAGCGCCTCCCGGATGGTAGGAGGGTAAACAGTCCATGGTTGGGGTGAGAGCAGTCCTTGGCGATGCTGAGCGCCCTCCGCAGACAACGCTTGCTTTGGACAGACTCAATGGAGGGGAGCGAGGAACCGGTGATGCGTTGGGCAATTTTCACCACCCTCTGCAATGCCTTCCGGTCGGAGACAGAGCAGTTGCCCTACCATACTGTGATACAGTTGGTATGGATGCTCTCGATGGTGCAGCGGTAGAAGTTCACCAGGATCTGAGGAGACAGATGGAACTTCTTCAGTCTCCTCAGGAAGAAAAGACGCTGGTGAGCCCTCTTGATCAGAGTTGAGGTATTGTGGGTCCAAGAGAGGTCATCGGAGATGTTAACACCCAGGAACCTGAAGCTAGAAACACGTTCCACCTCCGTCCCGTTAATGTGGATGGGGGTGTGCATGCCGCCCCTGGACTTCCTGAAGTCTACAATGAGCTCCTTGGTCTTCTTGGAGTTAAGGGCCAGGTTGTTGTCAGCGCACCATGCTGCTAAGTGCTGGACCTCCTCCCTGTAGGCCAACTCATCGTAGTTGCTGATGAGGCCAATCACCGTTGTATCATCTGCATACTTGATGATGGTGTTAGTACCATGTACAGGTGTGCAGTCATAGGTGAAGAGGGAGTAGAGGATTGCAGCTTCCAGCTCCTTAACCGTAAATTGTGACGTAATGGTATTATTTTGTGTCTCACCAATGGATGGCAGATCAAGTGAGTTAAGAAACTTCTCATTGTCCTTTCGTCAGCTGAAAGTGGTTTAGAATAGAGTTTCTTATAGTATTCTTCAAATATACTTTCTATCTCATCTGGCTCATGTGATAATTGGTAATTGATAATTTGATGTTTACGCAGGCGTCTGGCCAGGAGTCTAGTTGCTTTTGGACCTGCTTTATAATAGGTCTGCTTTACGAATCTTGCCCTTTTTTCCATATCTCCCCTGAGGATCTCATCTATCTGCCCCCTTTTTTCCTTAATCTGTTTTAGTACCAACTGATCCTGTATGTTTTTATGTTTTTTCTCCAATTCTTTCAGTTTTTCTACTTTATGTTCATACGTAGCTAGCCGGGCCTTTTTTTGTGATGATGTCAGCTTTCCACGTATAACTGCCTTCATATCATCCCACAGTATTACAGGATCCACATCCCCGTTATCATTCTCTTCTATGTACCTTTTTATCTCTTCCCTTATTTGTTCCACATTTGCCTTATTATTCAAAATACCCACATTGAGCCTCCAAACAGTATTTCTTTTTCTACTATTCAGGTGTACTGTCAAGCTGATCGCACTGTGATCAGATACATCTGCCACCCCGATTTTACACTCTGTGATCCTGTGTCTTTCACCCGTATTCATTAAAAAGTAGTCAATCCTGGAGTAGACTGAGTGAGGTACTGAATAGTGTGTGTAGTCCCTTTCTAAAGGGTGAAGTTCTCTCCAAACATCAATTAGGCCCATTTCCTGTACTGATGTGTTAATATTTATTTAGCGAATGCAAAGTCCTTTAGCCAAGCAGTTGCCTCTTGATCTGCTGTATGAAGGGTGACCAGTCCTCCTTTGAGTCTTTGTTGAGGGCATGCTTCAATGATGTGTTGCATTGTTTGCTGCTCTCCACTCCTGTTAATAAACTTGGTCAGATGCATCTTGGGTTTTTTTAGGCTTGTTGTATCCAAATTATGATTCATGACCACATTGAAGTCCCCTCCACATATCAAAATATCTTCAGTCTCTAAAGCAATAATGTCAAACAGAGTTTTGAAAAAACATTTGGTACTCTCTGGGGGGGCATATACATTGATCAGTGTCACGACTTTGTTTTCCAACTTTCCTTTAACTAATACATACCTTCCCTCTTTGTCCCTGACTTCTTTATGGCATTCAAATTGGACTGCATTTGTAATAAGGATAGCCACTCCCCTCTTTTGGATAGTTTTATAGGAACTATAAAATGCATTTCTAAAACCAAAGCGTTTTAGTTTCACATGTTCTTGTTGCGGCAGGTGGGTTTCTTGTAAAAATAGTACCTGGGCCTTTTCTTTTTTCAGTTTAGCCAGGACCTTGCTCTTTTTAACTGGATTATTCATCCCATTTACATTGAGTGACACCAATTTGATAGTATTACGTGACATTTAATTTACCTACTCCTGTCTTGCATTCATAAATCTCCAGATAACTTGAAACTGTGCAGGTCCGAACATCTGGACAACATGTGCCAAATAAAAAAAATATAATAAAAGAAAAAACAGTTGACTTCCAAGTAAGGGTGATTCCTTTCCACCCTGAGTCCCCGTTGGCAGGTATAGGGGAAAGCCTCCTCCCAGAGGGCCCCTCACTAGAGGTGAAACACTCCATTTCACGCATCCTAATATCGTCCAACGTCATCCGATAGCACTTATTTTTTAGTCCAAAAGAATTTGTGACACAATAAAAGCTAGTTGGATGGGGTCTGCTCAGACTCCTGTAGTCACTCTCTTGCTGTCTCACTCTCATCTTCGCTCCTCTTTCCAACTCTCTGCCATGTCAAAGCCTGGAGAAGACGCTCCATCTCTGGGTCCGCCAGCTCCTCAGCGCTGTAATCCGGTGTCTCCACGGAGTAGCCTCTCCTCCTCAATTCCTGCGCTGCAACTTGTGCACTATGATATGTGCATGTTCCTGAGTCCCAGTGAATACGCATCTTGTCCAGCGGGGTCTGGAAGCGGACACCTCTCTCCTTCAGGGCCCTCTTTATTCCCTTATATGCCTTGCGCTTCTGGACAACCTCCGTTGCATAGTCGTGGTCAAATGATAGACGTCGCCCATCAATCATTATCTTATTTCCCCAGGCCTTTTTCAATACCATTTCTTTGGTATTAACCTCCAGGAAATTTACCACTATAGACCTAGGTGGTGAATTACCTTCCGGTTAGCGAGCCAAAGCTCTGTGCGCGCGCTGGATCCATACAGATTCAGATTCAGATTCAGATTCAATTTTAATTGTCATTGTCAGTGTACAGTACAGAGACAACGAAATGCATTTAGCATCTCCCTGGAAGAGCGACATAGCAAATGATTTAAATAAATAATAATAAGTGATAATAAGTGTCCGGGGGGTGGGGGGGTGATTGGCAGTCACCGAGGTACGTTGTTGAGTAGAGTGACAGCCGCCCGGAAGAAGCTGTTCCTGGACCTGCTGGTTCGGCAACGGAGAGACCTGTAGCGCCTCCCGGATGGTAGGAGGGTAAACAGTCCATGGTTGGGGTGAGAGCAGTCCTTGGCGATGCTGAGCGCCCTCCGCAGATAACGCTTGCTTTGGACAGACTCAATGGAGGGGAGCGAGGAACCGGTGATGCGTTGGGCAATTTTCACCACCCTCTGCAATGCCTTCCGGTCGGAGACAGAGCAGTTGCCATACCATACTGTGATGCAGTTGGTAAGGATGCTCTCGATGGTGCAGCGGTAGAAGTTCACCAGGATCTGAGGAGACAGATGGACCTTCTTCAGTCTCCTCAGGAAGAAGAGACGCTGGTGAGCCTTCTTGATCAGAGTTGAGGTATTGTGGGTCCAAGAGAGGTCATCGGAGATGTTGACTCCCAGGAACCTGAAGCTAGAAACACGTTCCACCTCCGTCCCGTTAATGTGGATGGGGGTGTGCGTGCCGCCCCTGGACTTCCTGAAGTCTACAATGAGCTCCTTGGTCTTCTTGGAGTTAAGGGCCAGGTTGTTGTCAGCGCACCATGCTGCTAAGTGCTGGACCTCCTCCCTGTAGGCCGACTCATCGTTGTTGCTGATGAGGCCAATCACCGTTGTATCATCTGCATACTTGATGATGGTGTTAGTACCATGTACAGGTGTGCAGTCATACGTTGGTGTCCGTTGTTATTACGAGTTCAGTTTTTAAAAGTTGCTCCACAAATTCAGACATAGATTTGCCTTCTTTCTCTTCAGGTACGCCGTAGATGCGAATGTTATTTCGTCTAGACCGTCCTTCCGAATCAGTCAGTTTTTCTTGCATGGCTTTCTGTTTTTTCATAGATTTAAACAGCACATTTTTCACAGCCATGTTAATTGTCTCAGCCTCTTCAATTCGTGCTTCAGCTTTGTTTAGTCTAGTTTCATGGGCGTGGATTTGTTTGGAGTTTGCAGAAAGTTTATGATAAATTTCTTGCTTCAGTACTCTGAGTTCGGTTTTCATGTCTTCTTTGATTTCTTCTTTAAATTTATGTAAGTCCATTTTATATTCAGTCCTGAAGTCATGTATTTCCTTACTGATATTGTGTAGCATTGAGCGCACGGTTTCTGCTGAGTCATCTTTTGAGCTTTGAGCTTTGAGCTTTGTCCATCTCCGGTGAATTCTTTCTTTTTCGTCCGTCACGTTTCTTTTGACTTCTAGTTGTCGCTCCCCCACTCATTCCAAAACAGAAAACTGTGAATTATGTAGCAATTAGTGAATTAAGGGAGGCTAGTTTTAAACTTGCTATCGGGAGCTCGAAATTAAGCAGCCATCTGCTCGCGTCGCCACCGGAAGTTCGAATCTTGGTATTTTTAATAGCAATCTTCAGTACTAGCTAATAACGGTTTGGTAATATAGATTAATAGCAATTTTTAGCAAGTGCTAGCCACTAAAGGTTCAGCAGTATAGATGTTCATATAGTATGGATTCGTATAGTAGGGAAGATTCAAACAACGGGACATGACTTGAGAATTAAGGGACAGAAGTTTAGGGGTAACATGAGGGGGAACTTCTTTACTCAGAGAGTGGTGGCTGTGTGGAATGAGCTTCCAGCGAAGGTGGTGGAGGCAGGTTCGTTTTTATCATTTAAAAATAAATTGGATAGTTATATGGACGGGAAAGGAATGGAGGGTTATGGTCTGAGCGCAGGTATATGGGACTAGGGGAGAATACGTGTTCGGCACGGACTAGAAGGGTCGAGATGGCCTGTTTCCGTGCTGTAATTGTTATATGGTTATATGGTTATATGGATGACTAGGTCAAAATCCCAGCAGACAAGCTGGGAAACTTGAATGAAAGTAAACAAATAAATAAGGAATGTATGGTGTATTAATTAAAATGACCTTGAAGCTACCAGATAGTTGTTAAAATACATCTGGTTTATTATTGTTTCCCATTCCGATTCACACTCAATTGTTCTATAAAAGGGCCTAGCAGTCTTCTTAATTAAATGGAAACAAATGGAGAAGGATTAGCATGTCAACAATATCAATGTCCTGTGAATGAATGAGTAAAAGCAAACATGAGACACTCTTCAGGTAGACAGGATCACACAAAAATGTTTTTGTGTGAAACTGCAGGTATATTAAATTCCACCCATATGTTGCAAACCATCTTAAAAGAGCCATAAAGTGAAGATGTCAAGTCAGTGTCTGAAAGCGAGTTTGTAATGACTGTAATGAAATTTTAGACACTGACTATGCATCTTCTCAATATGGTTCTTGTAAGATGATGTAGTGTCCAGGATTACTCCAAGTGTGTGTGTGGGTGTGTGGGTGTAGAACTTGACCAGTTTACGGGTGCGAAAGACTGAGCTGCTATCATTTGTGTTTTCCTTTAACGTGTTTATAGTATGTCGACAGCCCAGCTTGCACAGCTGTGGGCTGTGGGTAAGAAACCCTACCTCTACTGCTGTAATTTTCTTTTTTTTGGGGTGTTGCATGTTAAGTAAAGGTGCTTTCATTGATTAGTCATTTGTGGAAATATGAATGCCTTGTTAAAAAAAAAAAAAACATTCTGGGAGAACATGTTACAAAATGTTACAAAATGTTTAGATTTAAAAAATCAAAGTCTGCAATTTATCCCATCAGATAAAGCATAAAAATAAGTTTAATTTGACACCTAATTCACTTTCATATCTTCAGTATTAAAAAAGTTAAGGCCATTTTCATACTCGGAAATTAGCATCTTGTTCCCTATTGCTTTTCCATTGACTTAACACAAAAGCTGTGATCAAGGACAGTCAAAAGCCCATAACTTTCTTAAAAATTAATAGCACTGAAAGAAATTTTCAGTTATTATAGATTGAAGCATTCTGAAACAAATATGAAACAATCTTACTTGGATGATCTGAAATTAAAGCATATAATTAGTTAGTTACCCAATTGTAGCTAATTACAAAATTCAATTACTAGATCTAAACATCTATCCATTTCTTAAGAAAAGATTACCATTTTTAAATAGCCTAAGTGTCCAAATAACATTCACACAAGAATTCACAATATAACATAATTTTTAAATCTCATTGTCATGGATTTATAGGCCAAATGGAAGGAATTTAGTGTTTAATTCCCATAAATTAATGGCCATTTAAATCATCTTGCGAGTGGGTTTTTGAGGAACGCGATCGATTGGAACGTTGTGGTTGCGGTAATTTTAAACCTCATATCGGCAGGAAAAATACTGCCGGTTCGTATGGGTCCTAAATCACCGTTTTGCAACGTAAAATGTGGATTAAAGGCATCCTAAGAAGCAAGTTTAAACATAAAATAAACGACTTTCCTTTACCTGTCCCATACATGAAATCCATCCCCGTTGTCGGCGTTCATGGCTTTAGAAGCTGATTTTTAAATTACTCCAGTGCTGAAATTGTCGGACGATTTAAAAAAACCCCAAAAAAAACAAAAAAAAACAGAACAGCCGTCGGAACAATTCTTCAGCAAAAGCTTGCACTCTGAGAAAATATATCCAGGACCATGTAGGAGAAAAAACGCATTTTAACCCCGCCCCCCCCCCTCAAAGGCGCCAAAGTCGCGCGCACGGCCAGTGGCAGAACTGCAGCGTCGCTGAAGGTAAGTTTTGTAACATACCTAGAACATGACAGATTAGGTATGGGGAGAATGTTTCCTCTGGTTTGGTGTGAGGATTATGGTTTTAGGATAAGACATGTAGGACCATGACAGGGAGATATTTCTTCACTTTATGTGCTCAATTTATTAAATTATTTCTCACAGACTGAGTTTGAAAAGACATAACTCAGAAAATTGATGTCAAAGCGTAGAGATTGGTCACATTGACCTTGGTAATGCTTATGACAAGGTTCTGAATACTAGGCAAGTTCAGAAGGTTCAGGGATTGAGTATAATACTTGGGACATTGTGCCATTTGTAATTAACGATTATGTACAGTTCTGGTCACCACACTTCAGGAAGGATGTGGTAGCAATTGAGAGAGGATTAAAAGCTTTTGCCTCCATCACAGTGAGGAGGTGCTTGGTGAACTCACTGTGGTGGATGTTAATTTGTGTTTATTGTATGTTTTGTTATTTATTATTACTGTGTATGACTGCAGGCAACGTAATTTCATTCAGACCATCAGGGACGACAGATGGCACAATGAGCTAAGTGTTCGGCTGGCAACCGGAAGGTAGCTGGTTCGAATCCCGCTTGGAGTGCATACTGTCGTTGTGTCCTTGGGCAAGACACTTCACCCACCTTTGCCTGTGTGTGTCCTTGGGCAAGACACTTCACCCACCTTTGCCTGTGTGTGTGGATGTAATTATGTGAAGCACTTTGGGGTCAATGCAAGTTGACTAAAAATGTGCTATATAAATAAAGAAATTTAAAAAGAAATTTAATAAAGAGAGCATACGGCATGCTTGGTTTCATCTGTTGGTGATTGAGTGTAAAGTTAGGAAATCATGTTGTAGTTGTACGAAACTTCAGTTCAGCCACATTTGCAATTTTGTATGCCTTTCTGGTTCCACAGTATAGGATGCTGACACTTGTCCCTCCATGGTGTATTAATTGACATGTCGAACAAAGACTTTAAATCAAGGATTAGTGCAGTTTAAATTTTATTAGCACTCAAGTTACTTAAGAACGCATGCAAGCCACTGACTTCTTTAAAACTTCACATTTGATTTACTGTTGGAGCTTATCACGTCTTTTAGTAAATCACATTTTGGACTTGAATACAAGCCATACAAATGAATTGGCTAGATTCACTCTGCTGATAGGGGAGTAGTCTTCTCTGAGCCTCAATATAGGGCCCCTCTTCTTGAGATGGTGTTCCTGGGTTATTGCCACCAATATCTTGGACTGACCTTTTATACGTTTGTTCGTAGAACATAGAACAGTACAGCACGGGAAAAGGCTCTTCGGCCCACAATGTTTGTGCTGAACATGATGCCAAGTCAAACTGATCTCTTCTACCTGTACATGATCCACATGCCTCTATTCCCTGCACTTCCATGTACCTATCTAAAAGCCTCTTAAATGCCACTATCGTATCTGCCTCCATCACCAACAGAAGTGTTGCAGACCACAACCACTCTCAGGGTAAGAAAAACCTTGCCCCGTACATCTGCATTAAACTGTCCCTCTCTCGTCTAATAGCCATGGGCTCCAGTGTTGAATATTTCCACCAAGGGAAAATGGTTCTGATTGTCTACACTATCTATGCCTCCCATAATTTTATATACTTCTATCAAGTATCAACTATTTTTCAATCTCTTATCTTACCGGAGAAGCGGCTGTTTTCCGGATCGTATCTCCCGTCGCTCTGCGGCCTAACATCATGGAGTTAGGCTCTGCGGCCTAACATCATGGAGCTGGCGGCCTTGCTCGAGACTGACTTTGAGCCCCACCGCGGGGCCGTGTACTTACCATCGGAGCCTGCGATCCCTTGCCTGGGATTGACGCTCCAACCACGGCCTGCTGATTTCACCATCGAGGAGCTTGCAGTCTCGGGTAGAGATTGATGTCTGGAAGCTCAAGTCGCAGAAGGTTCGACCAGCTCCGACCCAGGGTCCGATCGCCTGACACGGGGGAGCTGAGATCCTCCGATGCGGGAGCTTGATCTCCCCCGATGCGGAGAGCTCGACCGCTGGCTTGCGGGAGCCAAGATCGGCCCAACAACGGAAGGTTTGAGTGCCCCGACCACCAGAGAACAAAGAAGGGAAGAAGATTGAATTTTTTTACCTTCCATCACAGTGAGGAATGTGGGGGAGTCGCTTTGGTGGATGTTCATGTTAAACATTTATTTGGGTGTCTTGTTGCTCTTTATTGGTATGACTGTATGGAAAATCAAATTCCTCGTATGTTGCAAAACATACTTGGCTAATAAAGTACTATAATGATTATGATCCTGCACTCAAATTCACTTGGACCATCTCTGACACCTCCCTCCCCTTTCTTGATCTCATCGTTTCCATCACAGGAAATAGACTGTCGACTGACGTCTATTACAAACCCACTGACACCCACAACTCTCTCGACTGCACTTTGTCCTACCTTGCATCCTGCAAAGACTATCCCCTTACTCCCAATTCCTCTGTCTACACCACATCTGTGCCCAAGATGAGGTGTTTCATGCCAGGACATCCGATAAATCCTCATTCTTTAGAGAATGGGGGTTCCCCTCTCTCATCATAGACGATGCCCACAATCGTGTTTCCTCAGGTACACCGCAGCTCCGCCTTTGCTCCCCCTCCTCCTTGTCACAACAAAGACAGAGTTCCCCTAGTTCTTACCTTTCGCCCGATCAGCTGTCACATACAACACATAATCCTCCGACATTTGTGCCACCTCCAACACGATCTCACCACTAGTCACATCTTCCCATCTCCAGCCAGGGCCGGATTTAGATGAAGAGAGGCCCTAAGCTATTTCACTTGTTAGGGCCCGGGGCCCCCCCCTTCCCAATCCCCCACCCCCACGACTAGAGTACCATGACTACCCAACAGTGACGGTGTGACACTTTTAGATCCTACTGTATGTTAAACAGTGACATACTGTAATTAAAAGTTGGTTTTAAAATACATATTGGATTCACCGCGGAGCGGGCGATGCCTTACCTGGATCACCGTTTGAAGTTCTGGAGTGTTGGGCTTGCTGCTTCAACATCATGGAGCTGTGATTTGCGGAGCTCCCAGCCTCGGGCTGTGCTGATTTTAATATTGTGGAGGGGGTAGGGGGGTATGAATACTGTATTGTGGGTGGAGAAGAGCTGGGGTGACATGGTTTGAGGGGAATGGGGAAGATCCAGTGGAACAGCCACTGAGGTTACATGGGTTGTGGGGGGGGGGGGGGGGGGGGGGGGGGCTAGCACTAGGACCCAGTGCAGTCAAACCCAGGGGAGTGGGAGTTAGCAGCGTGGAAACTTCAGGCCCGGTGCTGAGTCCAGGCTGCCGGTAAGGCGACGGCTGCGGGGTGCTGAAGGGTGGTGGAGTGGCCATGGTCAGCAGGGAAAGAGTAGGAGATCCCGGTAGGCGGATGGTCGGTGGGTGAGGTGAATAGGCCCCCCCCAGATCTCGAGGCCCTAAGTTTAAGCTTGTCTAGCTCATACGTAAATCCGGCCCTGTCTCCACCCCTTTCTGCCTTCTGCAGAGAGTTGCCTCTGCAACTCCCTGGTTAACTCATCCCTTCCCACCCAAACCACCCCCTCCCCAGGTACCTTCCCCTGTAACAGCAGATGATGTAACACCTGTCCCTATACCTCCTCCCTCGACTCTGTCCAGGTACCCGGACAGTCCTTTCAGGTTAGGCAGAGGTTCACTTGCACCTCATCCAACCTCATCTACTGTATCAGTTGTTCAAGATGTGGACTCTTAAAGCGCTTTCTCACGGGGCGACTTGACGCAAGATGTAACCAGAGTGAAAAGTTCCTACGGTCACGATATACAGTGTATCGTGAGTCTTGCGTGGGAACTTTTTAACTCAGTGGGCAGGCAGCAGCAGATTGTCGCTCCCTTCAGTTTCACCCCACCCCCACCCCTCTGCTTCCCGGCCATGTGTGTGACCCCTTCCCTCCCCTCTTCAGCTCCCCGCCCATTGCACCGGTGCGGGGGCTTTGCACTGTCTTCACGTCGGCGATGCCAGCAGGTCAGTGCCAGTCACCGGAGACGTCAGGACCAACGGGACACCGACCCCCAGGCCCACTGCAAGCACTGAGATCCCAGAGACCCACAGCCAGCAGCAGCGCAGCCCCGTTCCAACTCCAGAGGAACACGCTCCCCGTAGGGACAGAAGCTGATGGTGTGCAAGGTACGTCTTGTTCTTGGGGTTACGGATGAGGGGGCGCAGCTCGGGCTGTGACGTCTCCGGCCACCCCCCTGTACAGGAGCTGAGACTGGGAACTGTGGGGTTGTTTGCAGTTGCAGAGGAGGGGGCAAGGGCGGTACAGTTCACAGTCTCAGCTCCAGTCCAGGGGGGTGGCCGGAGACGTTAGGACCGACGGGACACCGACTGCAAGCACGGAGATCCCAGAGACTCACAGCCAGCAGCAACTCTAGCCCAGCCCCGCTCCAACTCCAGAGGAACCCGGGTTGCTGATGAGGGGGCGCGGATTCCTCTGGAGTTGGAGGGACAGGGAGACACAGCGGCTTTTGAGAATGGTGGGCAATCACTTCCAAAGTTCAGCCCACACAGTCAGTACACCTCTCCTACACTTGTCTCCCGCACTAAGATCATCTCGCAGAGAATTATCCCAGCCTAACAGCATGTTCATTCCAGATTACTCACCTTCTGTCCCCTCTGTCCAGCTTCCGGGTTCACCATTCGCAGGAGTTCCCACGGTACACGCAAGAGTTAATACGGATATCGCACTGGCCACTACGTGCATATAATGTTGCAATCTTCAACCACAAGTGTACAAGTCACTCTTGGAGAAATTCAAACTTGCTTGAATTTTCTCCCGAGTCACCAAGTTACACGAGTACCTGCCGTTAGCGCCACGGTGGTCCACGAATGCCGTACGGTTATCGCACGGGGTTCCCACGAAGTTCAACTCTGGTTAACTCTTGCGTCAAGTCGCCCCGTGAGAAAGGCCTATTATATATCGACGAGACCAAATGTAGACTGGGCGATCGTTGTGCTGAACACCTTCGCTCAATCTGCCTGGACCTAACTGATCTCCCGGTTGCCAAACAATTTAATTCTTCCCATTCCCACACTGACCTTTCTGTCCTAGGTCCTTGTTCATCAGTCTATGAAAGTAAGCATGCAGGTACAGCAGGCAGTGAAGAATGCGAATGGCATGTTGGCCTTTATAACAAGAGGTGTCAAGTATACGAGCAAATAGGTCCTTCTTGCAGTTGTAGAGAGCCCTGGTGAGACTACACCTGGAGTATTGTGTGCAGTTTTGGTCCCCTAATTTGAGGAAAGACTTTCATGCTAATGAGGGAGTGCAGCGTAGGTTTACAAGGTTAATTCCCGGGATGGCAGGACTGTCATATGCTGAGAGAATGGAGCAGCTGGGCTTGTACACTCTGGAGTTTAGAAGGATGAGAGGTTATCTTATTGAAACATATAAGATTGTTAAGGGTTTGGACACGTTAGAGGCAGGAAATATGTTCCCGATGTTGGGGGAGACCAGAACCAGAGGCCACAGTTTAAGAATAAGGGGTAAGCCATTTAGAACGGAGACGAGGAAACACTTTTTCTCACAAAGAGTTGTGAGTCTGTGGAATTCTCGGTGGAGTCCGGTTCTCTGGATACTTTCAAGATAGAGCTAGATAGGGCTCTTAAAGATAGCGGAGTCAGGGGATCTGGGGAGAACGCAGGAACGGGCTGATTGGCTGATTGGGGATGATCAGCAGTGATCACATTGAATGGTGGTACTGGCTCGAAGGGCCGATTGGCCTGCTCCTGCACCTATTGTCTATTGTCTATTGTCTATTGTCTCCATTGTCAGAGTGAGGTGAACCACAAATTGGAGGAATAGCATCTCATATTTCGCTTGGTATGATTATTGATTTCTATAACTTCAAGTAACCCTGGCCTTCCCTTTCTCCATCCCTCCCCCATCCAAATCGCACCAGCTTCTTGTTTTCACCCACCAAACGTTTAACAATGGCCTGTTTCTTTTATCATCGATACTTGTTTGCATATCTTTCATTCATTGTTCTATATCTCTGCATCATCATCTAGATCTCTCCTTTCCCTTTCCCCCTGTCTTTCAGTCTGAAGAAGGGTCTTGACCCGAAACATTCCCCATTCCTTCTCTCCAGAGATGCTGCCTGTCCCGCTGAGTTACTCCAGTTTTTTGTGTCTATCTTCCTGAGTTGATCCCAGTTAATGAAGTAATTCTTTGGCCATGTATTTATGGCAACATTTTTTAAATTGCTATTTGTCATGGAAATAGATTCATAACTGACAATACAGTTTGAACCTGGTTCACCGACCACGACTTTGGTGGAAATCAAGACTGTGTGTACAGACATATCTGTGTGTTTCAGAAACTAATGAGAGTGGCTGAGAGCAGATCATTTTCTGTCAACCGTGTTAGGTGTCTGTCCCTTAGAGAGTGTGAAACAAAAAGGAGGAAAGAACACGAAAAGGCTGTCCCTTGCATTTCACATGTACAAAATTAACGGTTACTATTCCCCAATTACTGTTATAATCTTTCAGCTTTTCAATGTGGTGTCATTTGATTAGTAGGCTATAATTGGAACAAATTTGCAAATTTGCTGCGAGGATTACCTCAGGGATTTAAAAATTGTACGAATGCTGTGTGAATTTTAATGAAAGGTGCACAAGGATCAATGTATTCTTTCTGGTGTCAGATCATCTCCTCTGAATTTCGGCAATATTACAAAGAAAATTTAAAGCTCCTTTTATTTAAACCATTTCCTCAACTCATTCCAAAATGTTTTATAGAGAACAATTATCTGCAGTGTGGTTACTGGTGCGTGCTGGCAAATAAATTGTACAGAGCAAGGAACAACAGCTAAATACCCTTTTCTGGGTCTGTAGAATGGTCCCGGACAGAAACGTCACCTATCAATGTTCTTCAGAGGTGCTGCCTGACTCATTAAGTTAATCCAGCATTTTGTGTCCTTTTGTGCAAACCGGCATCTGCAGTTTTTTTGATTTTATTCTTTAACCTTTTAAGTTGTATAGGCTGTTTTGGACAATTGATGTCCAGGTCCAACAAGAAATCTCCCGTGCTTTAAATTGTGTTCTGGTATGTTTTATTTAAAAAATCTAAACAATCTCATCATCTGAGCCAATAGTTAGTGCCTCTGGCAGTAAAATATACACTAGTAGCTGAGCTGAAATGCCGGTGTGGATTGTGCATTCTAATCCTGGAATGGAACTATTTGAACAGAGAGCCACATTTGCTGGGCAGTAAACATTTCCAGCAAGGGTGTGACTAAGCACACATCCTTGCTCGCCCCCTTTGATATTTAACAGCATTAAGGGCCTGTCTTAGGCAACTTTTTAGGCGAGTGCAGGGGACTCTGCGCTCGCTTCATGATCGCCACATGTTCGCCACATGTTCGCTGGTGGTCTCTAATGAGTCTCCTTCATGGTCGCGAGGTGCTCCTGCATTCTGGGAACTCGTCGCGGCCTCAGTATAGTCGCCATAAGTTATAATAATAATAATAATAATAATAATAATAATAATAATAATAATAATAATAATAATAATTATTATTATTATATATTGATGATTTGGACGAGGGAATTGAATGCAACATCTCCAAGTATGCCGATGACACGAAGCTGGGGGGCAGCGTTAGCTGTGAGGAGGATGCTAGGAGGCTGCAAGGTCACTTGGATAGGCTGGGTGAGTGGGCAAATGCATGGCAGATGCAGTATAATGTGGATAAATGTGAGGTTATCCACTTTGGTGGCAAAAACAGGAAAGTAGACTATTATCTGAATGGTGGCTGATTAGGAAAATGGGAGATGCAACGAGACCTGGGTGTCATGGTACACCAGTCATTGAAAGTAGGCATGCAGGTGTAGCAGGCAGTGAAGAAAGCGAATGGTATGTTAGCATTCATAGCAAAAGGATTTGAGTATAAGAGCAGGGAGGTTCTATTGCAGTTGTACAGGGTCTTGGTGAGACCACACCTGGAGTATTGCGTACAGTTTTGGTCTCCTAATCTGAGGAAAGACATTCTTGCCATAGAGGGAGTACAGAGAAGGTTCACCAGACTGATTCCTGGGATGTCAGGACTTTCATATGAAGAAAGACTGGATAGACTCGGCTTGTACACGCTAGAATTTAGAAGATTGAGGGGGGATCTTATAGAAACTTCCAAAATTCTTAAGGGATTGGACAGGCTAGATGCAGGAAGATTGTTCCCGATGTTGGGGAAGTCCAGAACAAGGGGTCACAGCTTAAGGATAAGGGGGAAATCTTTCAGGACCGAGATGAGAAAAACATTTTTCACACAGAGAGTGGTGAATCTCTGGAATTCTCTGCCACAGAAGGTAGTTGAGGCCAGTTCATTGGCTATATTTAAGAGGGAGTTAGATGTGACCCTTGTGGCTAAAGGGATCAGGGGGTATGGAGAGAAGGCAGATACAGGATACTGAGCTGGATGATCAGCAATGATCATATTGAATGGCGGTGCAGGCTCGAAGGGCCGAATGGCCTACTCCTGCACCTATTTTCTATGTTTCTCCCCCCCATCTTCCCCCCATCTCCCCCCCCCATCTTCAACCCCCTATCTCTCCCCCCCTATCTCCCCCCCTATCTCCCCCCCTATCTTCCCCCCTATCTTCCCCCCCTATCTTCCCCCCCTATCTTCCCCCCCTATCTCCCCCCCTATCTCCCCCCTATCTCCCCCCCAACTCCCCCCCTATCTCCCCCCCTATCTCCCCCCCTATCTCCCCCCCTATCTCCCCCCCTATCTCCCCCCCCTATCTCCCCCCCCCCTATCTCCCCCCCCCCTATCTACCCCCCCTATCTCCCCCCCTATCTCCCCCCCTATCTCCCCCCCCTATCTCCCCCCCCTATCTTCCCCCCCCCCTATCTCCCCCCCCTATCTCCCCCCCCATCTCCCCCCCCATCTCTCCCCCCCCCCATCTCCCCCCCCCCATCTCCCCCCCCCATCTCTTCCCCCCCCATCTCTCCCCCCCCTCTCTCTCCCCCCCATCTCTCTCCCCCCCCATCTCTCTCCCCCCCCCCATCTCTCCCCCCCCATCTCCCCCCCCCCATCTCTCCCCCCCCCATCTCTCCCTCCCATCTCCCCCCCCATCTCCCCCCCCCCATCTCCCCCCCCCCATCTCTCCCCCCCATCTCTCCCCCCCCCATCTCTCCCCCCCCATCTCTCCCCCCCATCTCTCTCCCCCCCCCTCTCTCTCCCCCCCCTCCTCCCCCCCCCCATCTCTCCCCCCCCTCCCATCTCCCCCCCCCCTCTCCCCCCCCCCATCTCCCCCCCCCATCTCTCCCCTCCCTCTCTCCCCTCCCCTCTCTCCCCCCCCCCTCTCCCCCCCCCCCTCTCTCCCCCCCCTCTCTCTCCCCCCCTCTCTCACCCCCCCTCTCTCTCCCCCCTCTCTCTCCTCTCTCTCTCCCCTCTCATCCCCCTCTCTCTCTCCCTCTCTCTCTCTCTCCCCCTCTCTCTCTCTCTCTCTCCCTCCCCCCCTCCTCCCCCCCTCCCTCCCCCCCCTCTCTCCCCCCCTCTCTCCCCCCCTCTCCCCCCCCTCTCCCCCCCCCCTCTCCCCCCCCTCTCTCTCTCCCGCCCCCCCCCCTCTCTCCCCCCCTCTCTCCCCCTCTCTCCCCCCTCTCCCTCCCTGCCCCCCCCCCCCGCGCTCCCCCCCCGTCTCTCCCCTTCCCCCGCCCCCCCCCCCTCTCCCCCCCCTCTCTCCCCCCTCTCTCTCCCCCTCTCTCTCCCCCTCTCTCGCCCCCTCTCACTCCCCCCCCTCTCTCCCCCCCCCTCTCTCCCCCCCTCTCCCCCCCCCTCTCTCCCCCCACCTCTCCCCCCCCCTCTCTCTCCCCCACTCTCTCCCCCCCCCTATCTCTCCCCCCCCTCTCTCCGCTCTCCCCCCCCCCCCTCTCCCCCCCCCCATCTCTCCCCCCCCATCTCTCCCCACCAATCTCTCCCCCCCCCCCCAATCTCTCCCCCCCAATCTCTCCCCCCCAATCTCTCCCCCCCCATCTCTCCCCCCATCTCTCCCCCCCATCTCCCCCCCCCCATCTCTCCCCCCATCTCCCCCCCCCAATCTCTCCCCCAATCTCTCCCCCCCCCCAATCTCCCCCCCCCAATCTCTCCCCCCCCCACTCTCTCCCCTCCTATCTCTCCCCCCCCAATCTCTCCCCCCCCAATCTCTCCCCCCCATCTCTCCCCCCCCATCTCTCCCCCCCATCTCTCCCCCCCCCATCTCTCCCCCCCCCCCCATCTCCCCCCCCCATCTCTCCCCCCCAATCTCCCCCCCCCCTCTCCCCCCCATCTCTCCCCCCCATCTCTCTCCCCCCCATCCCCCCCCCCAATCTCCTCCCCCCAATCTCTCCCCCCCCATCTCTCCCCCCCCAATCTCTCCCCCCCATCTCTCCCCCCCCCATCTCCCCCCCCATCTCTCCCCCCCCCCATCTCTCCCCCCATCTCTCTCCCCCCCAATCTCTCCCCCCCCCAATCTCTCCCCCCCCCCCAATCTCCCCCCCCAATCTCCCCCCCCATCTCTCCCCCCATCTTCTCTCCCCCCATCTCTCCCCCCAATCTCTCCTCCCCCCAATCTCTCCCCCCCCAATCTCCCCCCCCAATCTCTCCCCCAATCTCTCCCCCCCAATCTCTCCCCCCAATCTCTCCCCCTCTCTCCCCCCCAATCTCTCCCCCCCCAATCTCTCCCCCCAATCTCTCTCCCCCCCCCATCTCTCCCCCCCCCATCTCTCCCCCCCCATCTCTCTCCCCCCCCAATCTCTCCCCCCCCAATCTCTCTCCCCCCCCCAATCTCTCCCCCCCAATCTCTCCCCCCCCAATCTCTCCCCCCCCAATCTCTCCCCCCATCTCCCCCCCCCTCTCTCCCCCCCCCTCCCCCCCCCCCCCTCTCCCCCCCCCCCCCCCTCTCCCCCCCCCTCTCTCCCCCCCATCTCTGCCCCCCCATCTCTCCCCCCTATCTCTCCCCCCTATCTCTCCCCCCTATCTCTCCCCCCGCCCCCTTCTCTCGCCCCCCCCTTCTCTCTCGCCCCTCCCTTCTCTCTCTCCATCCCCTTTTCTCTCTCCATCCCCTTCTCTAGCCCCCCCCCTTCTCTCGCCTCCCCCCTTCTCTCGCCCCCCCCCCCCTTCTCACATGGAGTCGGGAAAGCCGCTGCGTGGAGCCGGGAGGTGATGTGTGGTGCCCCCTCCCCCCCCCAACACCCCCTTCTCTTTTCCTCCTCGCCCTCCTCCCCACACCACACCCTACACCACCCCTCGCCCCCAAACCTCCCCTCCCACCCCCACACCACCCCAATGTGTCAGTACCATTCACCCAGCCATGGCCGAATCGGTCAACGAATTGCTGTCAGGAATGTATCCCTTATTTGTACTTTTCTCCCTTATTTGGGGTGAGAAAGTTAACAACCCTATCAAAGGTCTTGCTAAAATCCATATAGATAAAGTCCATTGCAATGGGTCCACTGCTTCTCTTGGTGACCTCTTCAAAAATCTTTTGCCAGATTTGTGGGACATTATTTCCCATGCTGTCTATTCCTAATCATTCTGTGCCCTTCCAAACCCTGTCCCTTGAAATCCTCCCCAACAACTTTTCCACCACTGATGTCCGTCTCACTGGCTTGTTCCTGTGCTGTACTTAAATGTTATGTTCTAATATAGCACCAAGATTGGGTTTATGTGGAGTAATTGATTCCAGCCACATGTCCTGGCATTCATAGCTTTCAGCCTTCCATTGGGGATCCTCCATACTGATGGAAACTCCTTTCTGGAGATATGCCCATAAGATAAAAATAAAAATCTCTACAAATTATATTGTAAGGAATTAAACTTAACCTTTTAGTTTGTGGATGAGTAAGCTGTTTTCTATTAAGAGAATAGTTTATCATCACTCTTGTTCTCTAAGTGTTTTGTGTTTCTGTTTGTCTTGGTGCCTTCATACTTGTGTGAAGTCACTCAAATGTGTTTTTTTGTTAGTTATGGCTTTTAATTCTCGATCTTTGTGCTGAGGGCTTAAATGGGAGTATCTATTTGTCTGCATGGTGAGTTATCTTAAAATCATTGGTAAGTTAAGCACTTTGAAATAATTTTTCCTAGCTGTCATCAGGCAACGGAACAGTCCTGACATCAGCTGGAATGCATTCTGAAGAAGGGTCTCGACCCGAAACGTCACCTATTCCTTTTCTCCAGAGATGCTGTCTGACCCGCTGTTCCTCCAGCTTTTTGTGTCTATCTACCTCCCATCTACCTCATTAGAGATCTTTTGAACTATCTTTTATTGGACTACAGTGTTAATACTTTGCATTAAATAGTACCATTTTTGCTTTATCGGTGCACTGTGGGTGGCTTCAATGTATTCATGTATATCCTTTGACTAGATAGCTTGTAAACAAAGGTACCTTGGTACACATGACAATAATAAACTAAACCATATTGTCAAATAACATCAAGTAAATCTTCAATTAACTGAGGAAATCTGTGTGAAATTAAGTTATCTTTTTCAAACAAGCGTTTCAAACCTCTTTGATTTATTATCTCCCAAATTAAGGTGCTGGGGTTTACACATACATTTTAAACAAAAGGACTGTCTTTCTCCAGATTATATTACTTTCATGTGATTACAGTGTTGTCCAAGCAGGAACCTTGTCTGCATCTATCTATAAATGTATGTGCATATTGCACAACTGAATTATTTAGATAAGATGCATGATGCTATAATGAGTCAAGGACAGAGACTGCACAATTAAACGTTCATTAATTAGCTTTAAAGATTTTTAACTGATCCCACATGAAAATTATACTGCAGATAACATCAATAGTTGCAATGGGTCCAAGATGTGCTTCATCTGAATTTCCATTGGGGAATGACAGATGGTTTGGAAGCCCCAGACATATTATCACCCAGTCTGATGAAGGGTCTTGACCTGAAACGTTACCCATCCTCTCAAGAGATGTTGCCTGTCCTGCTGAGTTACTCCAGCATTTTGTGTCTATCTTTGGTTTAAACCAGCATCTGCGGTTCGTTCCCACACATATTATAACTTGTGACAGATTGATACATGGTAGACACAAAATGCTGGAGTAACTCAGTGGGACAAGGTTACAGATCTGTTTTTCCTTGTTTATTCTACATTTCGTAAATGACTTACATAGAAATTGGATGGTCAAAAATGTGCCTTGTAACAGTTATCCGGTTTTATATCTAATTATGCAGCCATGTCTCTGAACTATTTACTACTTGATCCAGCAGATTGTTTTGGCATAAACTATATTATGATTCAGATTGAAATTTAGGTTCAGAATTCTGCAGGATTAATCATCAAAGATGTTTACTGCCACCTTGACAGGAAGACTGGCTGGCACCAGACAGATAAAGAAGAGATTGGTTCATTAATTGTCTGCCTGAATAATTAATGATCCTGCCATTGAAACTGTTATCCATAGTCATCTGGGAGAAGAGATAATTTGTTATCTCATTTCCAACTTCCAGTCGACGTTGACACAAGATGTTGGGAGAAATTGTGTTCTTGCATACAAAATGTTGTGCATATTTGCCAGCTGTAATCCATTGCACTCTTTTATCACGGTCAGAAGGTTGCAGGTTCAGGTCCCACTTCATATCATTAAGCACAAGTTAAATAAGGCTATCCTAGTACAATACTGAAGGATTGCTGTTGATGTGCTAACATTCAGAGAAGCCTCTAATATTTGGAAAAACAGGGCATTTTAATGTGGTGTACTGACAAATATTTATTCCTCAAACACCATTACTAAAATTACCTCTATTACATTGCTACTATGTGTGCAAATTGTCTGTAGTGTTTGCTGTGTTTCAATAGCCACAACGCACAAAGCACAACTATACAATTGCCATAAACCACTGCTGAACATAATGAAAGATAATAGAAATTTGCACATAAGCTGGCAATTGAGTAAATTATCAGCTCTACTAACCAATAAAGATTTTTGTCTAGAAAAGCTGCACCCAGAAACAAGAAACAAATGAACAAACGAATTCAACGGGTCAGGCACCAAAGACAGACACAGGGAAGGGGGGAGGTCAAAGGCCAGAGATTAAACCAAAAGGTATGAGACAGAAAGATTGAAGACTTTCAAATTGTGAAGCCAGAGGAAGGAATGTAGTTGGAGGTTACATATAATTGGAGAATTCAATGTTCATATACTAAAGGTATAATTTAATGTTTGGCCAGATTTCAACATCGGTTAACAGGGATTAATAGAAATAATGGTGCAATAGTTACCATTAACTCTTTCTCCACTTCATGTTGTGTACACAGTCAACATAATCAAAAACCTGCTTCATCCTGGTCATTCCCTCTTCTCCCCTACTCCATTGGGCAGAAAATACAAAAGCTTGAAAGCATTCATTACCAGACTCGGGAACAGCCTCTTCCCCCTCAGACTACTGGTCCACCCCAGAGGAGAAATCTGCAAAGAAATCACTCATATTACTTGCTACCCATTATTTTACACATGCCCATCCACCCCCTTTCTATTATTTTGCCAGAGGACCATTTAACTGTAACCAGTTAACCTATGAGCACATCTTTAGGATTGGGGAAGGAACGGGAGCACCCAAGGAATATTCATGCAGTCACAGGGAGAATGCGTAAAGTCTGTACAGACATCATCCAAGGTCCAAGTCACAAGAATTATAGTACCAAGTCACTGGAATTATAAGGCAGCAGCACTAACTGCTGTAATTTGGTGTGGTAATTTTTACTCGTGTGTGTGGCAACATACTGATTGTTCTAACTGTTGTTTGATGGCAATTTCCCAACTGCTAACAAACATTGGAGTGCTCTTGGAATCCAAATGGTGAGTATTATGTACCTGGGGAATACACCAGAACAGACTATAATTTAGAAGGGTTATTTTTTGGTTAATGAACACATGAAACTATTCGTTTAAGAAGGAACTGCAGATGCTGGAACAATCGAAGGTAGACAAAAATGCTGGAGAAACTCGGCGGGTGAGACAGCATCTATGGAGCGAAGGAATGGGTGACATTTCGGGTCGAGACCCTTCTTCAGACTGATGAGGGGATGGGGGCGGCGGCGGGAAGAAGAAAGGAAGAGGCGGAGACAGTAGGCTGTGGGAGAGCTCGGAAGGGGAGGGGAAAGAGGGAGAAAGCAAGGACTACCTGAAATTGGGGAAGTCAATGTTCATACCGCTGGAGTGTAAACTACCCAAGTGAAATATGAGGTGCTGCTCCTCCAATTTATGGTGGGACTCACTCTGGCCATGGAGGAGGCCCAGGACAGAAAGGTCGGATTCGGAATGGGAGGGGGAGTTGAAGTGCTGAGCCACCGGGAGATCAGGTTGGTTATTGCTGAATTTGTGGAATTCCCTGACACAGAGGGCAGTGGAGGCCAAATCACTGGATGGATTTAAGAGAGAGTTAGAGTTAGATAGAACTCTAGGGGCCAGTGGAATTAAGGGATATGGGGAGAAGGCAGGCACGGGTTATTGATTTGGGATGATCAGCCATGATCACAATGAATGGCGGTGCTGGCTTGAAGGGCCGAATGGCCTCCTCCTGCACCTATTTTCTATGTTTCTGTTGCGAACTGAGCGGAGGTAGTGGGTGAAGCGATTGCTAAGCCTACGCTTGGTCTCACCGATGTAAAGTATCTCAGTCAGCATGGATGAGATGGGCTGAAGGGCCTGTTTCTGTGTTGGGGTACTCCGTGACTTTCTATGTGTGTATGACTGTCTTGACTACTAACTGCATTAAATCAGAAATTACCTAATACATTTGTTAGATAATGCTTCAGATGTGAGGTTTTGAAATTAAAGAAACAGTTGAGAATCAGTTGTCTTCTTGACTAATCTGTAACTTTTGTTTTCTGCAGCCCCAGAATGCTACCCAGGAGGATATCAGGTTCTGTGGAACCCTTACCGCAGTGTTCATTTTGATTCTATTGAGCTTCAGCAATTTGCAATCCAAAACCTCATATGTGATCATTCCTTGACGCCAGGATGGTATCGCTTCATGATTGGGGACAGGCCAGCCGAAATGCCAACAAAATGTATAGAAGTTAGTAGTATGTGCCACATTCGTATGCCCTAAATTTAACTCGACCTTAATGAACTAAATTGAATGCAGGAACTATTTACGGGCTTTGAACTTGCCATTCTGGTTCTTTGAATCGATTAAACTCCGAACATGTAAATGAACTAAATGCAAAACAATTATTTATGAGGGATTATGCGGGCCATTTATTTCATTGTTATAACTCTGACCTCTCTAATAACATTTATTCTCAGATGAATAAGTGTGGCACACAAGCTCCCATTTGGCTTTCTCTTGAAGATTCTAACTCATTGCCTCAACCTGGTGAGATGAAGAAATTAACTGCCTGTGCTACATGGCAGTTCTTCTCAGGCAGCACCAAAGACTGTTGTTTATTTCGCATCCCCGTCTCTCTGAGGAACTGTGGAGACTTCTTTGTTTATTATCTTCAACCTACTCAGGGATGCATGGGTTACTGTGCCGTTGAAGGTTAGCAGATAAAAATGAGCCTTTTAAAAAAATATTGTGTACGCTATAATGAAAATTTGTGTGATTGAGGATGTTACTAATTGGCATTGCATATGTGTAAGAGATACAGCTAACGTAATAGTAAAATAGTCCCTTTAAGGGACAGCAGAGCAGTATAGTTGCTGCCTTACAGCGCCAGAGACCCTGGTTCGATCCCGACTGCGGGTGCTGTCTGTAGGGAGTGGGTAGATTCTCCCCATAACCGGGTGCTCCAGTTGGTTTTCTCCGGGTGCTCCAGTTTCGTCCCGTACTCCAAAGCCGTACAGGTTTGTAGGTTGATTGACTTTGGTAAACACTGTAAATTGTTCCTAGTGTGTGTAGGATAGTGTTAGTGTACGGGGATCGACGTGGACTCGGTGAGCCGAATGGCCTGCTTCTGCACTGTATCACTAAACTAAATAGGTAAGTGCTCTGCAAACAAAACAAAGTTTTTCAAGGCATATATTTGAAAACCCATAAAAATGGAAGGATCAATATTCAGATAAATAAATTCACCAAGGGTAGTCTGCACCCACTAAATAATATTAAGCAGCTCTGCCAGCTTAAACCTTATCCCCTTCATATTGGTGTCCTGCCAAAGGCTCATTGCACATTTTGCGTTTAAAACTATCAGAGCTAATGTCGGTGAGGGAAAACTATCTTGCATCAGCTAATTTAGACTATATGGTATTTATACTGATGACTATTTAGTATGAGGTGCACAAACTATTGCTGAATAAATGAAATGTCTTCTGTCTTGGTGAATATAAAATATCCACAACACTGTTAGATGAAGGTAATTAATTGAGTGAATTACTAAATTACAGATGTTACAAAGGCAGTTCAGTTATATCATGGTAATTTGGCTTTAGTGATCAGCTAATTATTAATTTATAGTTGAAATCAATGCCTGAAGCTGTTATAAATTGGTGAAACTAATTTGGATATAGACTCCAGAGATAGCAAATAATTTAACACCATTGGATAACCAGCCTGTTGAAGTAATTAAAGTTTAAGCATTTGGAGTTAGCAATGCTTCCAGAACAGACACTGGCCACTTACATAGCAGTCAGGATGTTTTCCAGGAACAAGAGTGCATGTGCAATCAGTTCTAATAGAACTTAAGATGAAGACAGGTCACACACTGGCGCAGCAGGTAGAGCTGCTGCCTCACAGCGCTAGAGACCCGGGCTCGGTCCTGACCTCTGGTGCTGTCTGTATGGAGTTTGCATGATTTCCCTATAGGATTTCATATGCGTTCTCCCTATGAAAGCATGGGTTTCATCAGGTGTCCTCCCACATCCCAAAGACTTGCAAATTATAGAGGTTAATTGGCTTCTGTAAAATTGCCGGCAATATGTAGGGATTACAGGAGAAAGTCAGATGACATAGAACTAGTGTGAAAGGGTGATCAATGGTCAGTTTGGACTTGTGGGCCAATGGACCAGTTTTCGTGGTGTATCTCTGAACAAACCTGTGACTCTGACTTGGAACTATGCCTCCAGAGGGTACAGCCTCTCT
The DNA here is from genome assembly GCF_010909765.2 of Amblyraja radiata. Taxonomy (NCBI): domain Eukaryota; kingdom Metazoa; phylum Chordata; class Chondrichthyes; order Rajiformes; family Rajidae; genus Amblyraja; species Amblyraja radiata. Next base: position 63,965,497 of record NC_045962.1, on the reverse strand, counting down.
TCATTTTGCATTTATCATAAATCATGGGTTTAGTTTAGTTCATGAGATACAATGTGGAAACAGGCCCTTCAGCCCACTGATTCCGCACTATGATATGCACAAGGGATAATTTACAATTATACCAAGCCAATTTGTCTACAAACGTGTACGTCTTTGAAGTGTGGGTGGAAACCAGAGATCACGAAGAAAACCCTCGCAGGTCATGGGGAGAACATACAAACTTTGTACGGACAGTACCTGTAGTCAGGATCGAACCCAGGTCTCTGCCACTGTAAGGCAGCAATTCCACTAATATGCCATCGTGTCGTGGCAAATGAAGCCAACAGTTTGGTGCCTCTTTTTGACACTTTACGTACTTAACAAAAATCTGCAATATTTGGTCATTACATGATTGATCTTAGTGTTGGGCCAGTACCTTTATAGCAATAGACAATAAACAATAAGTGCAGGAGCAGGCCATTCGGCCCTTCAAGCCAGCACAACCATTCAATGTGATCATGGCAGATCATCCCCAAGCAGTACCCCGTTCCTGCCTTCTCCCCATAACCCCTGACTCCGCTATTTTTAAGAGCCCTATCTAGCTCTCTCTTGAAAGCATCCAGAGAACCTGCCTCCACCGCCCTCTGAGGCAGAGAATTCCGCAGACTCACCACTCTCTGTGAGAAAAAGTGTTTCCTCGTCTCCGTTCTAAATGGCTTACGCCTTATTCTTAAACTGTGGCCCCTGGTTCTGGACTCCCCCAACATCGGGAACATGTTTCTTGCCTCTAGTGTGTCCAAGCCCTTAACAATCTTATATGTTTCAATGAGATACCCTCTCATCCTTCTAAACTCCAGAGTGTACAAGCCCAGCTGCTCCATTCTCTCAGCATATGACAGTCCCGCCATCCCGGGAATTAACCTTGTAAACCTGCACTCCCTCAATAGCAAGAATGTCCTTCCTCAAATTAGGGGACCAAGACTTCACACAATACTCCAGGTGTGGTCTGACGAGGGCTCTGTACCACTGCAGAAGGACCTCTTTGCTCCTATATCTTCTTGTTATAAAGGTCAACATGTAATTCGCTTTCTTCACTGCCTGCTGCACCTGCATGCTTACTTTCATAGACTGATGTACAAGGGCCCCCAGATCCCGTTGTACTTCCCCTTTTCCCAATTTGACACCATTTAGATAGTAATCTGCCTTCTTGTTTTTGCTACCAAAGTGGATAACCTCACATTTATCCGCATTAAACTTCATCTGCCATGCATCTGCCCACTACCCCAACCTGTCCAAGTTACCCTGCATTCTCATAACATTCTCAAAGCATCCTCCTCACACTGCCACGCAGCTTTGTGTCATCTGCAAATTTGCTAATGTTACTTTGAATCTCTTCATCCAAATCATTGATGTATATTATAAATAGCTGCGGTCCCAGAACCGAGCCTTGCGGTACCCCACTAGTCACTGCCTGCCATTCTGAAAGGGACCCGTTAATCCCTACTCTTTGTTTCCTGTCTGCCAACCACTTCTGTATCCATGTCAGCACTCTACCCCCAATACCATGTGCCCTAATTTTGCTCACTAATCTCCTATGTGGGACCTTATCAAATGCTTTCTGAAAGTCCAGGTACACTACATTCACAGGCTCTCCCTTGTCCATTTTCCGAGATACATCTTCAAAAAATTCCAGAAGATTAGTCGAGCATGATTTCCCCTTCGTAAATTCATGCTGACTCGGACCGATCCTGTTACTGCTATCCAAATGTGCGGCTATCTCATCTTTTATAATTGACTCCAGCATCTTCCCCACCATTGATGTCAGGCTAACTGGTCTATAATTCCCCGTTTTCTCTCTCCCGCCTTTCTTAAAAAGTGGGATAACATTAGCTACCCTCCAATCCACAGGAACTGATCCTGAATCTATAGAACATTGAAAAATTATCACCAATGCATCCACGATTTCTAGAGCCACTTCCTTAAGTACCCTGGGATGCAGACCATTAGGCCCTGGGGATTTATCAGCCTTCAGTCTCATCAGTCTATCCAACACCATTTCCTGCCTAATGTGGATTTCCTTCAGTTCCTCTGTCACCCCAGATCCTCTGGCCACTACTATATCAGGTAGATTGTTTGTGTCCTCCTTAGTGAAGACAGATCCAAAGTACCTGTTCAACTCATCTGCCATTTCCTTGTTCCCCATAATAAATTCACCTTTTTCGGTCTTCAAGGGTCCAACTTTGGTCTTAACTAATTTTTTCCTCTTCACATACCTAAAGAAGCTTTTACTGTCCTGCTTTATATTCTTGGCTAGCTTACCTTCATACCTCATCTTTTCTCCCCGTATTGTCTTTTTGGTTATCTTCTGTTCTTTAAATATTACCCAATTCTCTTGCTTCCTGCTCATCTTTGCTACGTTGTACTTCTTCCCTTTAATTTTTATACTGTCCCTGACATCCCTTGTCAGCCATGGTCGTCCCTTTCTCCACGTGGAATCTTTCTTCCTCCTAGGAATGAACTGATTCTGCACCTTCTGTATTATTCCTAGAAACACCTGCCATTGTTGTTCCACTGTCATCCCTGTGTATGCTGAAATGTACTTTGCACTATACTTTAATATGATTTGTATGTAGGAGGTGCTTATTCTTCCAAATGATTTATACTGTTAGAGGGCAAAGAGCTTCAGAACTCTTAGAAACTTGCATTTACAATGGTAACTAATATTAAAGGGGCTAAATGTATTGGTTTAATCCAAGGTAAACGGATGAACTCATCATTAAATAGACAGCAGAAAGTCTCGTTAAAATCATTTTCAACAAGTGATTAATTATACTTCAAGGTCTTTTACATTCAAGTTGCCAAGTCTAGCAAATCTTCCACACACAACAGTTGGGAGATGAGAGAGTCTTATGGCCAGCATGAAATGTCATTCTTGCCAATTAGTGATTAGCTCTCAATGCTGCTGTTTTCAGTGAAAGAGTACAAAGTAAATTTCAGCATAACCAGATCGATGGGAAGGGTAAGCTCTAAATAATGGCACTGACTAAACCTCACCAGAATGAATCGAAGGAAGAACATTTATAAATATGGTTTTGGACATTTTATCAAGTTTGGCAATTATTTGACAGGGGTAGAGAATTTAAGGAGGCGATTCAATGGATATTTGTTACTTGTGACTTTTTTTATATGCAAGGTAAAAGTTTAGTTGGGCTCTCAGCGAAAAGGGATAATATATTCAAATTTTCACTAAGAGACTGAGGAAGAATTGAATCATGGATAAAATAATTGGAATACCTTACTGCAGGGAGTATTTGAGGAAATGGCTGGTGTATATTTTAATAATAAGATTAAATAAACATTTGAAACAGAATACGGTGAATGCTGCAGGGAGAAAGGCAATGCAATTAGTTTTGACTTTGTTTCCAGAAAAAGAGTTACAGAGTTATTTGGTTACTTGTCCATTTCTGTACTGTATAGTTTGTCAGTATGGCATGAACTCATTGATTAATGATGGCTAGCATCTGGAGGATTATTCAGTAAAGGCAGTAAAGTTCAGCCTGGAGATCCTGGCTGCTGATAAAGCTGGAAGTCTTCAATTTAGAACATTACACTGAACAGTGGACCAGACAATAAGATGAATAACTTTGAATTCAAACAAGTATCTCTGGGAAGTAAAAGGTAACCTTCATATGTAAAGAGCAACACATTTTATTTCACCAAAATGGCCTAATTATAGCAAAATGTTATATAAATATATTAAGGGCCTGTCCCACTGTACGAGGTAATTCAAGAGTTCTCCCGAGTTCTCCCCTGATTCGAGCTTGTGTAATGTACATAGCGGGTACGTAGGAGCTCGTGGATGTCACGTAGCGGCTCGTACAAGTAACAGTAGGTACTCGGGAAATCCGGTAAACTCATGATGTATTTTCAACACTGTGTAAAATGTCCACGAGTAAAAAATTACTCGTGATGAAAAATATTGTCACTTTTTACTCGTACGAGCCCCTACGTACCCGCTACGTACATTACACAAGCTCGAATCAGGGGAGAACTCGGCAGAACTCTTGAATTCCCTCGTACAGTGGGACATGCCCTTTACTTTGATAACTTTTATCCCAACTTTCAGGAAGCTCATTTGGGTTTGGAAAGATAATAAAACTTTTATTTCTGCTGTACCTTTTACCTGCAGAGTCTTTTCATTTGTACAAAAGAAAATATGAATGTAGAAATCATTGGAAAAAAACCTCAATTCAATGCCAGTGATCTTTGGCTGAACTTTATTAACCCTGTCATAACATATGATTAGAGTAACCCTTGGGCTGATAGTACATGGCCAGAAAGAAGACAAATTGTTACCAAAATTGTAGTCTTGTTCTTCAAACAAGTTCCACTGCTTTGAAAATAAAACTATTCTGAATGCAATTTGTCTGTTCAAGCTGTTCATTCTAATTGCTTCATTTTTCTTTTCACCGTAAATAGCCATTACAGAAACAAAATCAACACCCTGTGCTCCAGGAGGAGTGGTAATAGATGGAACTTGTCGAGGTAATGAAGGTTTTTATAAATTTAACAGACTTTCATGACCATACCATAATCTTTTTTTATTTGCTTTGACCTATTCAGTTTCATGGCTTAATATGCAAGTGCTGCACTATGCTTAGAAAAGACCATTAAGCATATGATGCCCATTTATTTTTGTAAAACTGAAGCGGCTCTTTCATGCTAAAAGGTCTAATTTCTATTCAGTAAACAAAAGATAAGATCATTCACACTTTGATTAGTGGTTGGTGAGAGAAGTTGCTGATTACAGGTTCCTATTTGGAAGAATGGAACCTGTATTTCTTTGTTAAAGATGCCTTGCATCTTCAGTACAATGCAGCACTTTGAAATATGTTGGATCTGGATGTAATGGATTAATGTCGCACACATGGTGACATTAGACACTGCATCTATGATGCCATGATTAGGATTATGCTGATGCATAACTGTGATTATAATTTATCTTTTACCTTTAACTAGATGGGGAATTGTAGCAGTCACATTATTGGACTATTTCTCCAAGAATGTGGACTAATGATCCAAACACATTCATTCAAATTCCTGCATAATAGCTAGGAACCTATATTAAATAAATGGAATAAATCTGAAATAGGTGGCAATAAAGATGATAACAAAACTACTAGATTGTTATATATAAGAAAAATAGGGTTCAGTGTAGTAGGTTATTTATATTAATAAAATTAATGTTTCAAAGTGTGCACCCTTATCAAGGCCCCTGCAATTTCTTATCTTGCCCCTCTCAATAACCCAGGATAGTTCCCATCCGGCCCTGAAGATTTATCCACCTTTTATACTTTTCAAGAAAACCATTGTCTTTTTGGATCACAAACAAGCATGTTTATAAACCTCACACTGATCTCACTAACATCCATGCCATTCTCCTGGGCAAATACAGGTACAAAATTGAAACAAGGAACTGCGGATGCTGGTTTACCAAAGAAAGACACAAAATGCTAGAGTAACTCAGCGGGTGAGGCAACATCCCTGGAGAACATGGATAGGTGATATTTCGGATTGGAACCCTTGGAAACATAGACAATATAGAAAATAGGTGCAGGAGGAGGCCATTCGGCCCTTCGAGCCAGCACTGCCATTCATTGTGATCATGGCTGATCACAATGAATCAGGCCTTCTTCAGGCCTGTTGAGTCACTCCATCATTTTGTCTTTCCCAGATACAAAGTACTAATTTAGTACTTTGCCTATATGCTCTAACCCCAAGCATAAATACTCTCCATTATCCTTGGGTTGTCCTACCTTCTCCCTAGTTACCCTCCTGTTTTTACTTTTTGTATAAAAAGCCTCGATTTTCTTTAATCCAACTTGGCAATTATATTTTATACTCTCTTGTAATTGCTTGCTTGAGTTCTTTCCTGCTTGCCTTATACTCCTTATTCGATTTCCTGATTTCATGTTAAATGTCTGATCTGGTCTTACCCAGTAATAGCTGCTCCTGATTTACTTTTCCTGGGTCCTGCCTAATAATATTATCATCAAATCCATGAGAATATTAAATTGGTCAGCTGCTTGATTAAAAGATATGGTTGATTTTTTTTTAGTAATGGTTCGACAAAGTCGAGACCTTATCATCCTATTTGCTCGCAAAAACATTTTCTTTCCAAAATGTCCCTGTCAACAAATATAACCATTTAAAGAAGTGAATTATTTAATTGAAAGGGAATCAAAATTAAATTAAAGGAATAGTTGAATTTGTTACTGAAAAAATCAAATGCTTTGCCAACAGAGAGAATTGGATATTTTCCATTATTTTAAGGTAAGCATAGATTTTGGCCCATTTTCCAACCTAGTATGGGATGGTTTTAATGAGGCATGGTGACCTGTAAGTTTGGTCCTCGTACATCTTCTCTTGAGAACATTACATCATAACCAGAGGTGAATATTCATGTGACAGATACTGATTACTATAGTTTTGCCTCTATAAGCTTAAAGTTGGATCACACCTGGGTGGTTACAGACAATTCAGGTCTTTCATGTACTTATCCCATCCATTTTCTGTGCCTGGAGCCTTGCACTTGTCCTAAAATTAACGGGTGACAATATTGAACAGGGTATTTATCTTGAAACAGCTGCAGTTTCAATGGCTTATTTATTTATATGCTTCATTTTCAGAGTAAGCTTTACTAATCAAGCTTATAAATGAAAGGGGATTGGGTCAACATCAAAACAAATCAATTCAGGTTTTTTCAAAATGCATTATAATGTGGTGTATCCTATTGATAATATATTGCTGATAATAAATTATCGTGTAGTGTTGTAATGTATGCTGGATCACTTCCAAGCAGGTGAGAAACAGAACTGTTAGGCTGTAAGCAGGATCTGTGTTGAATATTCTAATAAATTTAGGAAATAAAATAGTCAGAACATATGTGGTCATGGGAATTCAATGTAAAACACATCTTGATTGAAGTTATGGAGTGCCACAATGTAATTTGCTTCATGGCCCAGAGTGCAGAGTTAAATCTTGCTGATGTTAGCTAGAGTCATGGGCTAATACTACAGAAAGCTTCCCACCGAGCCGCGCGGCAGAAGACTTAGTGCTGAGCCGCCCGCGGCTGTGGACCGGGAACATGGCCAGAGGTGTCCCCCGGTAGGCCGCAGAGAAGCCGGACCCAGAGCCTCACTGGTTGGAACCTGGGCCGGCGACTTGCGGGTCAGAGCCGGAGGCTCGCGTGTCAGAAGCTGGGGCCTGGGTCGGCGTCACGGAGGCGTTAGGAGGGGACCCAGCGATGATAGTGGAGAGATCGATGTGGCGACTAAATAGGAGATGCCGACTGACGGACGAGGACGGACCACATGGAAGTGACGACGCCGCTGCCGGGGGAAGGAACAAAGGAGGACCCGGCATGGATGGACCACTGTGAGGGAAGAGGGAGAACAATGGACAATGAAGGACCTAGCATGGGAGGACCGCTGTGAGGAGCGGGAGAACAGAGTGGGAGGGGGAAAGAACAAAGGTAGACCTGTCGCGGGATACGTTGCAACTTTGTAAGTGCCCTTTATAAGGCGACTATTGCATACCTTGGGTATGCAAGCAAAACATTTCACTGTGACATGTCACATGTGACAATAAAGGATTATTCATTCATTGGAGGCTATGCTCCATAGATTTGGCTCGAGATCTAAAGCAGTGTTGATTTCAGTGGGATTTGTAGAACCACAGATGAGGAGAAAAGGAGAAAAGTGTTATAGGTTTTTACTTCTTATTTTAATTTTAATTTTTAATTATTTGTTGATTTTATTTTGATTATTTTGCTAATTTTTTAATTCTTTAGAAACATAGAAACATAGAAAATAGGTGCAGGAGTAGGCCATTCGGCCCTTCTAGCCTGCACCGCCATTCAATATGATCATGGCTGATCATCCAACTCAGTATCCTGTACCTGCCTTCTCTCCATCGCCCCTGATCCCTTTAGCCACAAGGGCCACATCGAACTCCCTCTTAAATATAGCCAATGAACTGGCCTCAACTACCTTCTGTGGCAGAGAATTCCACAGATTCACCACTCTCTGTGTGAAAAAAGTTTTTCTCATCTAGGTCCAAAAAGACTTCTCCCTTATCCTTAAACTGTGACCCCTTGTTCTGGACTTCCCCAACATCGGGAACAATCTTCCTGCATCTAGCCTGTCCAACCACTTAAGAATTTTGTAAGTTTCTATAAGATCCCCCCTCAATCTTCTAAATTCTAGCGAGTACAAGCCGAGTCTATCCAGTCTGTCATATGAAAGTCCTGCCATCCCAGGAAAAAGTCTGGTGAACCTTCTCTGTACTCCCTCTATGGCAAGAATGTCTTTCCTCAGATTAGGAGACCAAAACTGTACACAATACTCCAGGTGTGGTCTCACCAAGGCCCTGTACAATTGCAGTAGAACCGTCTTGCTCCTATACTCAAATCCTTTTGCTATGAATGCTAACATACCATTCACTGCCTGCTGCACCTGTATGCCTACTTTCAATGACTGGTGTACCAAGCCACCCAGGTCTCGTTGCATCTCCCTTTTTCCTAATCGGCCACCATTCAGATAAAAGTCTACTTTCCTGTTCTTGCCACCAAAGTGGATAACCTCACATTTATCCACATTATACTGCATCTGCCATGCATTTGCCCACTCACCCAACCTATCCAAGTCATCTTGCAGCCTCCTAGCATCACTCGGGGGGGCCAGCTTCGTGTCATCCGCAAACATGGAGATGTTGCATTCAATTTCCTCGTCCAAATCGTTAATATATATTGTAAATAGCTGGGGTCCCAGCACTGAGCCTTGCTGTACCCCACTAGTCACTGCCTGCCATTCTGAAAAGGACCCGTTTACTCCTACTCTTTGCTTCTTGTCTGCCAGCCAGTTATCTATCCACATCAATACCAAACCCCCAATACCATGTGTCTTAAGTTTGCATACTAATCTCTTATGTGGGACTTTGTCGAAAGCCTTCTGAAAGTCCAGATATAACACATCCACTGGTTCTCCCTTATCCACTCTACTAGTTACATCCTCGAAATATTCTATAAGATTCGTCAGACATGATTTACCTTTGTCCAATGATTTCACCACTTTCCAAATGTGCTGCTATCCCATCTTTAATAACTGACTCCAGCATTTCCCCCACTACCGGTTAGACTAACTGGTCTGTAATTCCCCGTTTTCTCTCTCCCTCACTTTTTAAAAAGTGGGGTTACATTAGCTACCCTCCAATCCTCAGGAACTACTCCAGAATCTAAAGAGTTTTGAAAAATTATCACTAATGCATCCACTATTTCTGGGGCTACTTCCTTAAGTACTCTGTGATGCAGCATATCTGGCCCTGGGGATTTATCGGCCTTTAATCTATTCAATTTACCTAACACCACTTCCCGACTAACCTGGATTTCACTCAGTTCCTCCATCTCATTTGACCCCCGATCCCCTGCTATTTCCGGAAGATTATTTATGTCTTCCTTAGTGAAAACAGAACCAAAGTAGTTATTCAATTGGTCTGCCATGTCCTTGTTCCCCATGATCAATTCACCTGTTTCTGACTGCAAGGGACCTACATTTGTTTTAACTAATCTTTTTCTCTAAACATATCTATTAAAACGTTTGCAGTCAGTTTTTTTATGTTTCCTGCCAGTCTTCTTTCATAATCTATTTTCCTTTCCCTAATTAAGCCCTTTGTCCTCCTCTGCTGGACTGAATTTCTCCCAGTCCTCTGGTAGGCTGCTTTTTCTGGCTAATTTGTATGCTTCATCTTTTGTTTTGATACTATCCCTGATTTCCCTTGTTATCTACGGATGCACTACCTTCCCTGATTTATTATTTTGCCAAACTGGGACGAACAATTGTTGAAGTTTATCCATGCATTCTTTAAATGCCTTCCATTGCATATCCACCATCAACCCTTTAAGAATCAATTGACAGTCTATCTTGGCCAATTCATGTCTCATACCCTCAAAGTTATCTTTCTTTAAGTTCAGAACCCTTGTTTCTGAATTAACTACGTCACTCTCCATCCTAATGAAGAACTCAAATATATTATGGTCACTCTTGCCCAAGGGGCCACGCACAACAAGACTGCCAACTAACCCTTCCTCATTACTCAATGCCCAGTCTAGAATAGCCTGCTCTCTCGTTGGTTCCTCTACATGGTGGTTTCGAAAACTGTCCCGCCTACATTCCAAGAAATCCTCTTCCTCAGCACCCCTGCCAATTTGATTCACCCACTCAATATGTAGATTGCAGCCACCCATTAGAACTGTTTTACCTTTGTTGCACGCATTTCTCATTTCATAGAAACATAGAAACATAGAAATTAGGTGCAGGAGTAGGCCATTCGGCCCTTCGAGCCTGCACCGCCATTCAATATGATCATGGCTGATCATCCAACTCAGTATCCCGTACCTGCCTTCTCTCCATACCCTCTGATCCCCTTAGCCACAAGGGCCACATCTAACTCCCTCTTAAATATAGCCAATGAACTGGCCTCGACTACCCTCTGTGGCAGGGAGTTCCAGAGATTCACCACTCTCTGTGTGAAAAAAGTTCTTCTCATCTCGGTTTTAAAGGATTTCCCCCTTATCCTTAAGCTGTGACCCCTTGTCCTGGACTTCCCCAACATCGGGAGCAATCTTCCTGCATCTAGCCTGTCCAACCCCTTAAGAATTTTGTAAGTTTCTATAAGATCCCCTCTCAATCTCCTAAATTCTAGAGAGATGGCATCAAACATGGCATTTCATGTTTGATGCCATCCCCAACTCCACTACTACTGTTAGGTGACCTGTACACAACTCCCACTAGCATTTTCTGCCCCTTAGTGTTTCACAGCTCTACCCATATCGATTCCACATCCTCCAAGCTAATGTCCTTCCTTTCTATTGCGTTAATCTCCTCTCTAACCAGCAATGCTCCCCCACCTCCTTTTCTTTTCTGTCTATCCCTCCTGAATATTGAATATCCCTGGATGTTCAGCTACCAGCCTTAGTCACCCTGGAGCCATGTGTCTGTGATCCCAACTATATCATATTCATTAATAACTATCTGCACATTCAACTCATCCACCTTATTACGAATGCTCCTTGCATTGAGACACAAAGCCTTCAGGCTTGTTTTTACAGCACTCTTACCCCTTATACAATTATGTTGAAAAGTAGCCCTTTTTGATTTTTGCCCTGGTTTTGTCTGCCTGCCACTTTTACATTTCACCTTGCTACCTATTGCTTCCAGCCTCATTTTACAACCCTCTGTCTCTCTGCTCATGCTCCCATCCCCCTGCCACATTAATTTAAATCCTCCCCGACAGCACTAGCAAACACTCCCCCAAGGACATTGGTTGTTTAGAGAACGACAACTGGCTGTTCACCCTCCCCCTCCAGAATGTTCTGCAGCCGCTCAGTGACATCCCTGCCCCTTGCACCAGGGAGGCAACATACCATCCTGGAGTCTCGTTCGCGGTTCCAGAAACGCCTATCTATTCCCTTTACAATTGAATCCCCTATCACTATAGCCCTTCCACTCTTTTTCCTCCCCTTGTGTGCCGCAGAGCCTCCCACGGTGCCATGAAGTTGGCTGCTGCTGCCTTCCCCTGATGAGCCATCTCCCCCAACAGTATCCAAAATGATATATCTGTTTAGGAGGGAGATGACCCCAGAGAACTCCTGCACTACCTGCCTACTGCTACGCTGGCTAGTGGCCACCTGTTCCCTTTCTGTCCCCTTAACTTTTACCAGTGGTGTGGCCAACTCACGGTCCGTGCAATTCACGACTTTCTCGGCATCGTGGATGATCCAGTATGAATCCAACCGCAGCTCCAATCGTTCAATGTGGTCTGCCAGGAGCTGCAGCTGGACACACTTCCTGCACACGTAGTCACCAGGGACACCGACCATATCCCTGACTCCCACATGTTGCAGGATGAGTAAACCATGGGGCCGATCTAAATTGACATGGCTTACCCCCAAATTAAATCAACTCACTCCCACTATAAAAATCTTAATCCTTTGAACTGTACCTTTATTAAAAAGCACTGTACCCTGAATTCACTGAGCCCTTAACTCACTGAACCCTTAACTCACTGTACCCTTAACTCACTGAACCCTTAACCAGAAAGCAGAAATACAAACCTGGGTTTGCTCCCAATCAGCTGCTTCCTCTAGTCCGCTTCCACCAATCAGCGACTTCTACCAGACCACTTCCTTTGAAGTGCGATGGAACGTTGCAGAGTGGGTGCTCCAGCCGCTCCAACCACTCCTGGGCCTCTGTGGAAGAAAGCCCCGCGCTCCGTTTTTAAACTCACCGCCCGGACGCTGCTCCAACCACTCCAACCGCTCCTGGGCCTCTTCGAAATTATTTACTTTATCTTTATCTTTACTTTATCTTTATCTGTCAAAAGCATCAAAAATATCTCTAGCTTTAAATATATTCAAAACTTTAACATCTAAATATACTATCAAAAAATTAAAGCAATTTAATCATGTAAACCATTTTTAATTAAACAATGTAAATTACCTGAAAGTCAGAGGAACTGCAGCAGATGAGACTTCATTGCTAGAATAATGAGTTTCTTAACAGTCTGTAAGGAAGGTACACAAAAATGCTGGAGAAACTCAGCGGGTGCAGCAGCATCTATGGAGCGAAGGAAATAGGCAACGTTTCGGGCCGAAACCCTTCTTCAGTCTGTAAGGAAGAACAGGTCCCACTAGTGACTGATGATATTTCTTTGGAATAAGTCGGTAAGAATTCAGTTGTAAGCAAAGCAGTTGGTTTATAATTACCCAATAGCATTTAACTAAGATTAAAAAAATGTAATTGTCGTTCTGTGGCAGTAATAAATTAGATTAAATGGATTATTGGATGTTCCATAAAAACATGGAATAAAAAGTTTATAATCTGGGTTCTCAATTCATGCAACGTCAACATTACTTGAGATTCAGTGGGTGAGATGAAAGGCCATGTTGATCTTTATAGGTAGATACAATAATTCCTCGCCCTTTAAGCAGAAGAGCGGTCTTTTCTTGAGCAAAACACAGAGTGCTGGAGTAACGGCAGGTCAGACAGCATCTGTGGAGGGAATGAATAGACAATAGTTCCCCAGTCTGTAGAAGAGTCCTGACTCAAAACATTATATATCTTCGATGATAGTTTGGTTTGGTTTGGTTTAGTTTATTTTAGTTTATTATTGTCAAGCGTACCAAGGTACAGTGAAAAGCTTTTATTTGTGTGCTATCCAGTCAAATAAAATACTATACATGATTACAATCAAGACATCCACTGTGCACAGATAAAGGATAAAGGGTACAACATTTTTGTGTAAGATAAAGTCTGATTAAAAATAGTTCAAAGATTTCCAATGAAATAGAGATGAGATCAGGACTGGACTCTAGATGATGAGAGGGCCATTCAGGTGCCTGATTGCAGCTGGGAAGAAACTGTCCCTGAATTTGGAAGTATGTATTTTCAAACATTTTTACTTGTTTCCTAGTGGAGAGAGGAGATTGGAGAATTCCCAAGGTGAGACTGGTCCTTGAATATGCTGGTAGCCTTGCTGAGGCAGTGTGAAGTGTAGATGGAGTCAATGCAAAGGAGGTTGGTTTGCGTGATGGTCTGGGCTACGTCCACAACTCTCTATAACGTTTTGTGGCCTTGGATGGAACTATTCCCAAACCAGGCTTTAATGTATCCCCATAAGATGCTCTCTATGGCGCATCTGCAGAGGTTGGTGAGGGTTGTTGGGGACATGCCAAACTTCCTAAGCCTTCTAAGGAAGTAGATGTGTTGGTGTGCCTCCAAAATCATGCCCATCTTACCCAGAAATTCTCTAATCAGATTTATGCTTCTGTCATGTAACTTAAAAAGGACTCCTGTCAAAGTCAAGAGTAATATCCCAGGTAATCCTTAGTTAATTTATCCCTCCTCATTCTTGCTCAGCCCACACCGTTTGATTTGGTTGACTGCACCATCCTCATCAGGCTATGACAGCAAAGATGAACTGCCTTAGACTGTGATACACTGTATAGAGCAAACAGTCTCAGTCCAATAATTTTATAGCTCCTTCGTGCTACAAAAAAATTAAAAGCTGCTATGTATTTATTTCCGGCTATTGTAAACATGTCAAAACAGTACATGGTATTTGTCTTTAAAGCATGAGCAATAAATATAGTAAAGTGCTGCATATAAAACACACAAAAGACTAGGTGCAGTATTCTTGTGTAAAATTGGAAGTAATATTTTTTGGTGCCCGGACGTGGCGTCGAAGGACGAGGCTGAAGCAAAGAAGTGGAAGCCAAATAATCGGATGGAAACAAAGCCGAAACGCCAACTAACCGAAAGGGTGGGATGCATTAAAGCAAACTAACCGAAAGAGCCGGACGCCTAAAAGTCAACAAAACGAAAGGGTGGGACATCTAAAAGCAAACTTACCGAAAGGCCGCTTGGGCACTCTGAACCCGAGCACCAAGCTGTAAGCGGCTGAAAGAGCGCATCCCTCGGGACAGCCCCCACTCTCTCACGGCCGCGGCCGCCCTCTGCCTCGTCTCCCAACCCCCCCCCCCCCCCCCCCACCGACGGCTCGGGGCATTGGCAGCCATAGAAATTTGCTTTTAAAACATGGGGACACACACATACACACAAATTCCCTGGTGGGCCAATGTAAGTGAGCATGACAACAAACAATTTTATCTCCTCCTACTCCCCCCCCCCCCCCACCCCCACCCCGCCCCCCTTGACAACAATACAACAATAAGCACCTTTTATTTATTGTTTAAACACAGTAATATTGTATGGTTGCCTGTATAATGCGCACAAGCTTCCAGGCTCAAACACCAGATAATCTGTAATCTATTTTAACCGAAGATGGACACAAAAAGCTGGAGTAACTCAGCGGAACAGGCAGCATCTCTGGAGAGAAGGAATGGGTGGCATTTCGTGTTGACCTGATGACTTCGTCTGAAGAGTCTCAATCCGAAATGCCACCCATTCCTTCTCTGCAGAGATGCTACCTGTCCCACTGAGTCACTCCAGCATTTTGTGGCCATCTTTGGTGTGACAGTTGTCTAATTTCATCGGCTGAGACCATTCAGCCATCCGGCGCTGCCGACACACAGCCCATCACAGTGCGGCCGCATGGGGGAGACGAGGCGGAGGGCGGCTGTGGGATAGTGGGGGCTGGCACGAGGGGGGCACTCCTTCGGCCGTTTACAACTTGATGCTCGGGTTCAGAGTGCCCAGTCACCTATGGCTTGTGTGGGAAAATGACCCCCACCCTCCTGTCTCCACTGGCCAGTGATGTGAGGGACACAGGGGTCTGGACCAATCGCTGACAAGTCCCCCCCCCCCGGTGACGTCATGTCCATTATATGACTGTTTGGCAGAGTGTCCATTCGGTGAGTTGGCTTGTAGGCGATGCAGCCTTTTGGTGAGTTAGCGTTTCGGCAGAGCGGCCTCTCAGTAAGTTTGCTTTTAGGCATCCCACCCTTTTGGTTAGTTTGCTTTTAGGCGTCCCACCCTTTCGGTTAGTTTGCATTTCGGCTTCGTATGCTTTCGGTTAGTTGGCGTTTCGGCTTCATACGCTTTCGGTTATTCGCCGTTTCGGCTTTGTTTCCGTTCGTTTATTTGGCTTCCACTTCTTTGCTTCGGCTTCTCGTCCTTCAACGCCACGTATGCACACGGTATTTTTTTATCCCCCAAAATTATTATGAGCAGATTAAAGGCTACAGATAGATTTTTTAAAATTCATTCAAGGTATGTGGGCTTCACAGGCAGAGCTAGCTTTTAATTGTTCATCTCTTACTGCTCTTGAGAATATGAAGGTGTTTTGCCATCTTAAGCTGCTACAGTCTATTGAGCTGTGGGTAAATCACAATGTGATTAGGGAGGGAATTCTAGGAGTTTGACCCAGTGACAGCAAAGAGACTTGCTCCATACTTTTACTGGGACAATAAGACAACGACGTGGGTCATGCTATTGTTGATGAAGTCCCCACAACCCCACAACCAATGAAGACTTTTGGTTGTGGGGTTCATAGAATAATGGTGTTGGCCTCTAGTATATAACTCCACTCTGACACTGACGTGGTTGGCATCATCAAATGTTCTCAATGGAGAGGTTCTCTCATATAACACAGCAGATGTGATCTCTCCCGGCAGCTCTGAAATGGACATCCAACATTGCAAACAATACTTTTTCAGTTAGTGCTGCTGAAAGAATGGATGCTACAATAATGGTGGGGCATGTGAGAATGCTCCTGGTGTGGCTTCACCAAATGCTGTGAAATTGCATCAAATCTTCCCTATTGTTATACATACCACCACCCTTGCAATAAAGTCCACAATTCCATGTAGCTTCCTAATTACATGCTATACTTGCATGCCTTCTCTTTAAGTTTCATGCAAGAGGACACCTAGATTCCCTTGTGCCACAACGTTTTGAGTAATTTCACTCCATTTAAATAATGAATGATTAAGAACAGAAAATACTGGCAATATGTAGTAGTTTAGAAAGCAGTACTTTAAGAGAGAGAAAAAAGTATTAAAGTTTCAGGCTAATTAGGCTGGAAATGTAAACTGATTAGGATGGCATTAAACTGGAAAGAGTGCAGAGAAGATTTCCGAGGATGTTGCCCAGATTCGAGGGCCTGAGCTATAGGGAGGTTTGGGAAAGGTAGGGCTTTGTTCTTTTGAGTGCAGCAGGCTGAGGAGTGATCTTACAGGGATGTATAAAATCATGAGAGGAATAGGATGAATGCAAAGAGTATTTTATCCATGTTAGCGGACTCAAGAACCAGAGGACATAGGTTTAAGGTAAGAGGGGCAAGACTTAATAGGAAACTGAGGAGCAACCTTTTCACGCCGAGGGTGGTGGGTATATGGAAGGAGTTGCCAGAGTAAAGAGTTGAGGCAGGTACAATAACAACATTTAAGAGACATTTGGACAGGTACATGAATAAGAAAGGTTTAGGATATGGGCCAAACATGTCAAATGGGTGTAGGTTAGACGAGGCATCTTGGTTGGCATGGACTAGTTGGGACAATGGGCCTGTTTCCATGCAGTATGACTATATGACTCTATGATGACCAAATACACATTATTATCCTATGTACGTTTTGGGGTTAGTGGCTTTCCTTGCTGCAGAAGAAGGAAGAATATCAAAGTTAAGGTGGGATATGTGATCATTTCTGTGATAATTGTCTTTAGATGCTTACACCTTATATTTCAGACCTATCAATGATAAAACATTCACATTTAACTTTGCAATGATTAAATTTGTTTGAGCTTTATACATAGTTTATACATCATATATCTTGTGGAAGTAAGAGTGCTTATGTCTTTTTTTTTCTTCAGCCAGGCTTCCCGATCTGCCTAACAAACCACTGATTACCCCTGAATTAGTTGGCACCAGCATCCATCTAAAGTGCACTTATGTGAGCCTTGCCATAAATGGCAGCATGGGATATGTGGTGGTGTGGTCCCGGATTTCCCCACTTCACATGAAGCAAGAAGTAAAGAGGGACACAACCCGACAGATGTTCTCATTTGTGGATATGGATGGTACTTCTTTGAAGCTGGGGGACACGGTAAGAATTTCCAAATTACTTGAAATCATATCCAAAATTTAGTTGTGTTTGTGGCCACTGTACAGCCCACTTTTTGCAGAGAATGGGAACAATACCTTTTTGGATAACAGTTTGAGTTAGGGATAATTGTGCCTTCTGGCAATCCCAGTGTGGATCGGTGCTTTCAGTTTTTCATGGGGTATGAGCATGGGCAAGATGGGCTGAGTGGCCTTCTGCAGAGTAGGAAATGGGTTCTATGATATCATCTCAAATAGCATCACTTCAAAACGTTTACACGGCAAGCAAACTAAAATCAATGTTTCCTATAACTTATACTTTTATTTACAGGTTTACTGCAGTGTATCAACCTTCTTGCAGGACTCTCCAGGTATACGCAGCCTGCCCAAGAATAGTGAGCCATTTTTTGCTGGTATTAAGGTGAATAAAAAATGTTTACTTCAGTTAACTTGAAAATCATATATTTTATTGCGTCTAGTTTACGATGATGTACATCAAATTTTAAGTTGAAACACATTTAGAGGAAGTCTCCTGTGATTTTTAAGTCCTCAACCAATGATGTGATTCAACTCACTCAATTATTGATGGGAAACCATTTAGATAAAGTGTTTCTATTTTTTTTATATCTGTGCTTTTTGCTAGAGTGCCAAGGTCAATAATAAGGATCACTGTAGCACTAAAATACTGATCATAAAATAACTAAAGGTTCCAAGGAACTTCACATAAGCATTATTACAGCACACGAGGCAAAGAAAACTAGGTTGAATCATAAAAGACTAGTTTTGAAGAAGTTTCTCAAGGAGGAAAAAGCAGAAGCATTGGAAGAAATTGCAGAACTCAGAACTTCAGCGGCTGAAGTCAAGGCCACCAATGGCAAAGGCTAGAATTGAAGTATTGTTCATCTGTCCATTAGTAAGCATTAACAGTGGTAGAACTGAATGTAGTGCGAGAAAAGTCACAGCATGCTTTATGCAATAATTTATTCTGCGATGCACCCAAGCATAATAGACCCCTGCAGGATTGGAAAATAATGGAGTTCAAACAGACAAAAGGGAATCTACTAGATATTTGTTCAATATTTCAGTAATCGGCCACTGATATGCATGGCTGTAGACGGAAGTGAACCTCTCCATATTTCTTTTGAGAACTGCAAGGAAATACTGTATGGTGTTTCAAAATGTGCACATTATAATTACTGTTGTTAATATAGATGTTCTTTATAAATAATGTTGTCTGAAAACAACTTTTTTATCATAGCCCTGGAAGTAATTAGTTGATAGATAATTACCTTGGAAGTCATTTAATGGGCAACCTTTGTACTTCAGTGTGATCATATTTTTTTTAAAGTTGTTAAAGTTTGCTATTTATTTTCTTTGACATAGTTTGAGCCAGAATCTTTGCACATTGCAGAAGATGGAAAGGAGCATTCTCTGTCTATCCAAAGTACTGTCCCGATCTCTTGCCTGGAAGATACTCAGAATCTAAATAATTGTAAATTAACCTTGCAGCTAACTATCAATGATTCAGGTAAGCATTCTGGTTGTGAATAAAAGCAACAAACTGATGTAAATAGTAATTAAGCCACTGATGAAAGCAGCATTATTTTTGCTTCATTTCATTAAGAAATGCTTTCTTGCATGTTGTACATTAATTATTCATTCACTTTGATGAGACCTTAGCAAAATGGATCACTTATTTTATTTCAACTGAAAAGTTACCTGAATATGAAACAGATACCATCAGAATATATTGAGAAAATGTTCATAATCCATAAAATATGCATTCTAAGCATTGTATCAAATGCTGTCAAATCTCTGTCACCATTTAAAATGCCCTTGGTATCCTTGCATACTCTGAAGATCTTGTGAAGAAATTTACATTGAATTTATTGATTTAGATGTGAAACCCTATTTAAACCGAAAAAATGGTCATTACTTTAGGAATAATATTACCAAGGCTATATGGAAAATAGTGATATTTAGCAGCATGTATTTTATACCTCCCTGATGATGGGAAAAGAACCGTAATGCTGTCAGCTTTAGACTGCAAATTACAACATGCTCGTGCCTATAACACATTTTATATAAATTGGTCTGAAATAAATGGCAAAATCCACTTAATTACCATGACTTTCCAACCATTTTATGTTACAACCTCAACCGAAAAACAAAATAAACCTTGCAGATTTGGAAACCTGAAATGATAAAAACAATTGTTGGAAATACTTTGCAGATCAGGCTTTGGTTTGAGAAGCAGACTTACTGTTCAGGTTGATGACCTTTATATTTGAGTTCTGAGAAAAGATCACTGATCTGAAACGTTAATTATTTTTCCCCTCTCCCCTCTCCACAGGCGATGTTTGACCTGCTGAGTATTTCCAACATTTTTGTTTATATAACCGTGTAAAATTATTTGAGCAAGACAGTAAGTAATACATTTACATATCCCAGCTGATGCTTGACTGAATCAGCCCATTCATTCCACATTCTTTTAAACCGATAAAATAACTTTAGACATAACTTTCTCCCCTCTACTATAGTTCAGGTGTGAAACAATCTAGGAAAATCAGTAACGGAGACCTGAGGTTTCTCTTGAAAAAAATCTTCTTGAAGAAATATGTTTATACTAGTCAAAAGTAAGAAGTCAAAGTGTTATGTAAACGTGAAGACTTTGTTGGAAATCACTGAGCAATTTGGGAACGGATATTTGGATTGGATTGTCCGAGGCAAGGTGTTTTTTTTGGCAATACAATAGTATGTTTCCATGTGGTAATTTGTATCATAAGAAGATAAAAAGTTTGAATATTATTGAATTATTGTGAATCAAATTCAGTGT
Source organism: Amblyraja radiata (assembly GCF_010909765.2). NCBI lineage: Eukaryota > Metazoa > Chordata > Chondrichthyes > Rajiformes > Rajidae > Amblyraja > Amblyraja radiata. The sequence continues at coordinate 63,945,066 of NC_045962.1, read as the reverse complement.
TTTAAAAACCAAACGCAAGCAGCCCGGCCTAAGTAGCAAAAATGTATTTAAAAGGAAGACATTTCAACTTGGTTCAAATTTTATCCCGGCCAGAACTTGTACATTATCTACCTTATGCATAAATATCACAGAATGAGGCCACTCAGCCCATCAGGTCCAAGAGTCAAGAGCGTCAATTTGTCATTTGCTCTAGATATGGACTGGAAAAATGTAATTCTTACCAGCTGCCACGGTACAGACATATTAGATGCAGCAGCAACAACAATAAATACACAATACATTACGATTTATTCGATGTAAACTAGACCATGAGGGTGCACAAACCAAAGTTTTGTCGAACAGCCATCATAGTAGAATGTCCTTAGTGGTTCAGTGTGGTTGAGGTAGATTTGTGGCGAGAATTGCTCAGTGTGGGTCAAGAAGCTAATGTTTGATGGGAGGAAGCTGTTCTTGAAACAGGAGGTAATGGTAATCAGGCTTTGTACCTCTATCCCAATGAGAATAGAATGCCACCAAAGTGGTTTGCATCTGAATAAGATGAGGGGAGAAAGATTTAATAGGAACCTGAGAGGTAACTTTTTCACACAAAGTGGGTGTATGCAACAAGATGCCAGAGGAGGTAGTTGAGGCAGACAGTATCGCACGGTTTAAGAAACATTTAGACAGGTACGTGGATACGACCGGTTTAGAGGGATCTAGGCCAAATGCAGACAGGTGGGTCTCGTACAGATGCGACATGTTGTGGGCAAATTGGACCGAAGGGCATGTTTACACGCTGTAAGACTATGATTCCATGTCTCTAAAAGTTTGTTTAAACCATCAGATCTATGCTGTTTTTTCCTTCAACGTCCACTAATAAACTCTGCTTCAAGAACTACTTGTGTCAGAGAATTCCAATTGCAGCTAGATAAAGAAAAAAAAGTGCTTTATTATGAACTTTTTTGCTTTATAATTATCTCAATTTTTGACTCTTATTACCCTGAATCTATTTGTAGCAATCTATCACAATGCTTCATAGTAGTCAACACAATAGGAGAATTGCTGCATGTATACAGTATCTGGCCCAACTTTCATCTTTGCTTGGATTGGTGATGCATGGTTCTTCCACATTCATTCTGAAGAAGTGTCCTGACCTGAAACATGACCTATCCATGGTCTCCGTTGATGCTGCCCAACACTGAGTAATTCAAGCACTTGGTGTGTTTTTTTTTATAAACCAGCATCTGTGGCTCCTTGTCTCCCCATTTTACTTCCTACACTATAAGCATAATTTTTTTGTGGTGATAAGTTAATGGAATCTCCTTATTTATCCATGGCATCTCATTCTTCGATAGAATCATAGAATCTCTGGAAAAGTGGGCTTCCTCCAAGTGCTCCAGTTTCAAAAAATTGCTGGTGTCTTGAATGGTTACTGTAAATTATTCTTGGCATAGATCAATGTCAATAAAGACAAAAAGAAAAGTTGATGAGCATATGCGAGAGAGGCTAAATTGTAGGGATGCAGGAACATGGGGGGAAAAGGAATAGGTCTAATGGAATTGTGATGTGTGCTGGCATGGCCTGCATCTGAAATTTGAACACTCTGAATTAGAGTGCTGCATAAAGTGGAGGACATTGCCCAGCCCATCATAGAACATGGAACAGTACAGCACAGACCCAGGCCCTTTGGCCCACAATGTCTGTGTCAAACAATTATGCCAAATCCTACTCATATCTGCCTGCATATAATCCATATCCCGCCATTCCCTGCATATCTACATGCTTATCTAAAAGTCTGATTCATGCAACAATTGTGACTGCCTCCACCACCACCCTCGGATACACATTCCAGGACTCACCTTAAATCTGGTTCTTTATCCCTAATCTGGGCAAGAGGTTTTGTGCGTCTACACAAACTATTCCTCTTATGATTTAGTAAACATTTGTATAAGATCAAGCTGCTTTTGTTCAGCACTTTTCCATTAATCCAGAAATAAGATTATCTTCAATGGTTTAAAAAAATTATAAAGTACAGACATGTACTTCCTCCCCTCCATTCAAGTTATATAAATGAGAAGTAAAGTTATGAGATTGCACTGACATTTTCTGCTCCCATAATCTCTCCCTTATCAGGGCTAAACATTAACATTTACTGTTATTCATGTTATTTGCATATGCATATATGCAAAGAAAAACTAATTTAGATCTGATATTTCTGGTCCTGCACTGAATTGGAATTTCACATTTGTTGCTTGAATTCTGAATAATTGATGACATTTCAGAATTAGTTTTCTCCATATCATGTTAAGTGTTAATTCTCAGTATCTGTGAAGACAGAGGATACCTTTAATGTATTTTTATGATTTCATTTGCCGTTGTACTTTCAGACAGTCAGAGTTCCGCACCTCTAAATGTAGCACTGTCATCATGCCAGGTGGATTTAGTGCTGATGCCTTGTGTGGCTGGGAGCTGTGCTAGAAGTACTTTGTCTGTTATAGCTGTGACAGACTTCGCCCGAGATGGAAATCGAGTCAGCAATATCAGGATTGAGCCTATTAAATCAAACAATTTCTTGTGGCATGGTTATATCCCAAATATCATGAAGGTGAGTACCTAATAAATCATTTTCATAGCTTCAGTAGATTGTTTTCATTTTAATCACAAAAATCATGTTGATTATCATTGAATATCAACCCTATAAAATTCTTAATCATGTATCACCAAAGAAACAATTATGTTTATCTGCATTTTCATTCATAGCAACTGAACAACTGAGAAACTTTGTCACTGGATATTCAAACAATTTGTTTAAATAACGTGGCCCCTCTGGTTTTCCCATCAGCTTGAATCAAAAATAGTTACACACAAAGACAAGGCTGTTTTTTCTCCATCTGAACTGCCTAGTCTAATATCTAATTCACTCCACCTACGTCCAAATACACTTTAACTATGCTCTTTTGTTATTTCCTGGTTCTCATTTAATTCATCACTGGAATGCCAGCATTTAATGAATGACTTCTACCCAAAATTATGCTTGAACATCTGCCTTTATTTTTCATTTTAAGATGTTTCACATTACTGGCACATGGTTCTAGTCACTTAATTGTTTTAACTGCTTAACCTTGACATGGTTCCAGTTTTATCTTGTCTTCAAATTTCCTTTCTCTATTATTGTTACTCATGTTGGGATATGGGCAACCCTGGCAAGGCGAGCATTTATTAAGTCGAGTGGTTGGCTGTCGCATTTTAAAAGGTATTTCAGAGTAATTCTGGATTGTCGCATAAATAGACAATAGACAATAGGTGCAGGAGTAGGCCATTTGGCCCTTCGAGCCAGCACCGCCATTCAATGTGATCATGGCTGATCATCCCCAATCAGTACCCCGTTCCTGCCTTCTCCCCATATCCCTTGACTCCGCTATTTATAAGAGCCCGATCTAGCTCTCTCTTGAAAGCATCCAGAGAACCTGCCTCCAACGCCCACTGAGGCAGAGAATTCCACAGACTCACCACTCTCTGTGAGAAAAAGTGTTTCCTCGTCTCCGTTCTAAATCGCTTACTCCTTATTCTTAAACTGTGGCCCCTGGTTCTGGACTCCCCCAACATCAGGAACATGTTTCCTGCCTCTGGCGTGTCCAAGCCCTTAACAATCTTATATGTTTCAATGAGATCCCTCTCATCCTTCTAAACTCCAGAGTGTACAAGCCCAGCTGCTCCATTCTCTCAGCATATGACAGTCCCGCCATCCCGGGAATTAACCTTGTAAACCTACGCTGCACTACCTCAATAGCAAGAATGTCCTTCCTCAAATTAGGGGACCAAATCTGCACACAATACTCCAGGACTGGTCTCACTAGGGCTCTGTACAACTGCAGAAGGACCTCTTTGCTCCTATATTCGATTCCTCTTGTTATAAAGGCCAACATGCTATTTGCTTTCTTCACTGCCTGCTGTACCTGCATGCTTACTTTCATAGACTGATGTACAAGAACCCCCAGATCCCGTTGTACTTCCCCTTTTCCCAACTTGACGCCATTTAGATATAATCTGCCTTCCTGTTTTTGCTACCAAAGTGGATAACCTTGCATTTATCCGCTTTAAACTTCAGCTGCCATGCATCTGCCCACTCCCCCAACCTGTCCAAGTTACCCTGCATTCTCAAAGCATCCTCCTCACAGTTCACACTACCACCCAGCTTTGTGTCATCTGCAAATTTGCTAATGTTACTTTGAATCCTTTCATCCAAATCATTGATGTATATTGTAAATAGTTGCGGTCCCAGCACCGAGCCTTGCGGTACCCCACTAGTCACTGCCTGGCATTCTGAAAGGGACCCGTTAATCCCTACTCTTTGTTAACTGTCTGCCAACCACTTCTCTATTCATGTCAGCACTCTACCCCCAAGACCATGTGCCCTAATTTTGCCCACTAATCTCCTATGTGGGAACTTATCAAGTGCTTTCTGAAAGTCCAGGTACACTACATCCACTGGCTCTCCCTTGTCCATTTTCCTAGTAAGCAGAATAGGTAAGGGTAGTAGATCTAGATTTACCCTGAATAGAATGTTAGTTAACCAGATAGAATTTTCTGACAATCCAACAATGTTGTGGTTATCATTACTAGAAACTAGTTTACCTTTAACATTTCAGATTATCCACTGAACCAAAAATCCACATCTAACCATTGGGATTTGAACTCGGGTCTCTGGATGTTAGTCTCTGAATTATTAATCTGGTAATTTCAGGAAGCAGTGGCTAAGAGTAAAGCAACAGTAGCCAGTGCCGCAACCAAACTGTGGGCAGAGTGTAGTTTTGAGAAATACCTGTCCCTCCTAGTCTCTCAAAGAATATGGTAAAACAGGTTCAAAGAATGTATCGATTTGGGTGTCTTTCAGTCCTGCTTCCTTGCTCCACAGTCCTCGGCCGATTTGAAAAAAAATGTTAGATACAGGTCAGTCATGAAATGACAGGAAAAGAATAACGTTGAGAATTGTTAAGCTTGGGGATAGGAAAGTTGCAAATTATATAGCCATTGGAAGCGATGCAGTTGGGGAGGGGGGAGAACTGGGTGCAAGATCAGCCAGGGTTCAGGGGTGGGGAGTTTGGGTGTGCAAAAAAAACGTTGGAGGGTCTTGTGGAAGTAAGGAGATGGGGAAGGGGGCTGTTTCGGAGTTAACCTAAAATAGGAGTATTCAAGCGTAGTTGCTATTCCTCCAGTTTGTACGTGGCCTTACCGTACGTGGGAAGAAGGCCAGGACAGAAAGGTCAGTCTGGGAATGGGTAAAAATCCACAGCAGTTTTCCTGCCTAGGCAATCAGCTAAAATTGCAAAGGGAAATTACGAGCCGTACACCACCTTTGATCCAGAGGCACGTTGGTGACCAAGGTATCTTTCCATTTGTCTTTTTCTCTTTTTAGTAATGATGTGAGTTCAATATGATGACTATATGAAAATGGAGTTTGATCTGCGCAAAATCTATTCTAGGTTTTCTTTTCAGAAATGCTCAATTGCACTTTGTTACTTAAGGCTGACCCGTTAAGTTCCTCTAACCTATTTTTACTTTGCTCAAGATTCCAGCATTTGTAATTTTTAATGACTAAATATCATGTGGTGCCTAACAACTATGATCAAATATTTACAAAACGAGTTTCTGATCTCAACAAAATGACGCTTACTTAATTATATATCATCTTTCAAACAAAAATTGGCTACTGAAGCAGACTGTTCATTTGACTAATCTGCCATTGAAATTAATGTTTGTCACATTAGTTGGTGCAGTTTAAACTAATTCTAAAAAGACAGCAGTTGATTTTAGTGCACGTTGCTTCTGTTTAAAACACATGTTCTAAATATTTAAAGTGCAACAAAGTGAAATATATTTTGTTGAATGTAACAAGCTGCTGCTTTTCCATGTTACATTTTAAACAGCCACGTTTTGAACTCTCACCTTTGGTAATTTTGACCACAAAGATTCACATCATGAAGCATCATGGTATGTAGAAGAAGCAACAGAGGAACAAAATCTGAACATCGCCTGATGGAGCAGCAATGAATAATTTATCTCTGAAACAAAGGCAGTATCTTTGCACTTAAATCACTGCATACATTTCAAAAACAGGTTATCTTTTGATTCTAAAAATTAAGACGCAAAGTGCTGGAGTAACTCAGCGGGTCAGGCAGTATATCTGGAGAACATGGATAGGTGATGTTTCATGTCACCCAAAACATCACCTATCCATATTCTCCAGAGATGCTGCCTGACCTGCTGAGTTACACCAGCATTCTGTGCCTTTTTTTTCATAAATCAGCATCTGCAGTTCTTTGTTTCTATGTTTTGATATTATCTGCACCTAACCAAGGAATTTGACATTGTGATATTGGCAAAAAAAAACTCGCCTAGATCGAATGTATTTGCATATCCCTTTGTTGTTGTACTGTTATGTAGTTAGCATACAATTTGCATGGATCATTGGTAATTTTAGGTATGTAGTCTTCTTCGTGTCCATCTTCCATGTTTCAAATGTTGACATCGCTGTCATCGTCCGTCCTGAAAAGGCCGCAAGGACAATCAGTGGGAGCCATCACTTGTTGCAATAGATTATGGTGGTAGCAGAATTAGTTTGGGATACTTCTATTTTCCAGCCCCGCGAAGTGGACACTTCTGCTATGGGGCCAGGTATGTAGTAAATGGTATTAATTCCTTCAGATTATATTATTCCTCCAATTTTCTCTTTTCTGTTTTTCTTCACATAGGTAACTGTGCAAGATATCCCGACAGGTCACTGCTATTCCTTCACTGATCCACATATTATTACATTTGATGGAAGGTTAGTTTATAACGCAATCAATGTTCTCAACGTTGTGATGAATTCTGTGCTCTGCAATGTCTGGGGCAACTATGGCTGGAATTGATACCAGGTTTCTGTAGTAGATACTGCTTGTTCAGATTGTCCATCAATGACAGTTAGATAAATGGTACAAAAATGTTTGTATATAAATGTGTTCCAGCGATTTAATCAGAGTTCTATTAAGTAGATCTGGATCTTTTTGTGGTATTCTGAAATTGCCAAAATATTAATGCTTAGAATTATTGGTGGGTTTTCCACTGGCAGTTTTATAGATTGGATTAAAGATAAGGTTATGCCCCACAATAGAACTCATTTTAATGTTCTATTCCCCACATGACATCCGCTCCGTTGCCACACCTCCATCACGCATTCTTCTGAAGTATCCATATTCCTCCAGTTCTTGGTGTTTGTGTGCTTTTGATTTTTATTACAGTTGTGCCTTCAATTGCTTTGACATTTATCCTAGAAATTCTCACCCTGAACTTCACTTATCTCTCTTAGAACTTTCTTAGAATAAAGGGGAGGTCATTTAAGACTGAGGTGAGAATTTTTTTTTTATCCCGGAGAGTTGTGAATTTATGGAATTCCCTGCCATAGAGGGCAGTGGAGGCCAAATCACTGAATGGATTTAAGAAAGAGTTACATAGAGCTCTAGGGGCTAGTGGAGTCAAGGGATATGGGGAGAAGGCAGGCACGGGTTATTGATAGGGAACGATCAGCCATGATCACAATGAATGGCGGTGCTGGCTCGAAGGGCCGAATGGCCTCCTCCTGCACCTATTTTCTATGTTTCTCTGTTTCTATTATCCCCTACATTCTCATTTAAGATGCTTCGTACCTTGTTGACTAAACTCTTGAATGCCTGTCATTATCTCCTTTTGTGAGTCAGATTTTGTTTGACAATCCTCCTGTGACATGCAATGCGTCATTTTCTAAATTAATGGGCTAGATGAATGCAAGGTATGCATAGTCTATATGAATGTTACATTAATACCAGAGCATGAATATTCGAACGATTGATGCATTTTATTTATACTTTTCCCTGAGCATCCAATATTGGTCTGAAGAGTAGAAAAAAAAGATTCACAGGAGATGAATAATCACTTATGTTGTTGGCAAGAAGTAGTCCACATGTACAATAATGTCACCGCCGGTCTGATTTATTTTGTTTACTGTCTTTGCAATGGGGTTGTGGTTGGAGATGGAGAGAAGGAGATTTGATGTCAAGAAACAAACTATAAGCATAAATAAGCGAGGAGACTCTTTGGACATGCACTACCATGCTGTGAGATGAGTTGATTCTTTAGCTTCATTCCATATTGAATCTGATAATTATGTTCTTGATTCTCAAAAAATCTATTAATCTCAGTTTAAATATGCTCAATGACTAAACAGCTTGTGGCCTGGGAGGTAGCAGATTCTCAATATCTTCTCATCTGAGACCTAAATCAACCATCACTTTCATTGAAACTACGTGTACTTTGGATTCTCCAGCCAGAGGACACAGACAATCTGTCCCTCTCAGAATTTAAGGTGTTTTAGAAGCATTGTCACTCATTCCACTAAACTCCATTTAGAAGAGACCGATCTGATTTAATCTCTTACCAATTGCCAATCAGGGAGAATGAAAGGACATACTGGAGGGCTAATCCACTTAGTCGATAGTTTAGCTTAGTTTATTGTCACGTTTACTGAGGTACAGTGCAAAGCTTTTGTTGCATACCAACCAGTCAGCTGAAAGACAATACATAATTAATACATGATATGGCTATAACTCCAAAATAAGAATGGTTCAATTACTCCATTGGGATTATATACAGGCCTACCAATAGCCATTGGAATGTAGAGGAACAGATATGTAGACACATTATGGAATGATGTAAACACAACAGTGTTGCCATAATGGGTGAATTTAACCTACCCAATATTAACTGGGGCTTCCTTAGTACAAAAGGCTTAGATGTTTGGTGAATCCAAGATAATTTCTTAAAACAGTAAGTGGATAGGCCAACTCAAAGAGGAGCCATACTGGACCTTGTATTTGGAAACAAGACTGGTGTTTTATAAATGGTGATTTTATCGGTCATTTTACTGGATAACATTGCAACTCGTCCAGTATTGAATGTTGGACAAGTAAGTCTGGCTATCAGGTATCTAGACAATTGCTAGGCCTTGAGTAGGCTGGAAAAAAACAGAATCCTCTGTTCAGAGAGCAGTTGTTATACAACGTCTGTGTCTGTGTCTGTCTGTCCATCCATCCGTTTGTGCGGTCTTTCCATTTGTGCAAAAACGGTTCGCGATAGCGCTACGATTTTTCGCCAGTACACTCACCGTTCTTCAATGCTGCGATTTCACCAAGTTTCATTCCGATCGGTTGAATGTCGTAAAAGTTAGCAAGGTTTAAAAAATCCAAAAAACCACGCGTGCGCAGATCGATCTCTTCTCCTGCCGTTCGGCACCGCGTGGATTATTCTCTTCCCCTGTCACTAACCGGGACGGTCCGCCCCTTCCTGCGCGATCCACCCGCCGAACAACCGCGGCGTCGACAACAATAGACAATAGGTGCAGAAGAGGGTCATTCGGCCCTTTGAGACAGCTCCGCCATTCACTGTGATCATGGCTGATCATCCACGATCAGTACCCCGTTCCTGCCTTCTCCCCTTGAAATCGCTATCTTTATCTACTGCCGTCTGAGGCAGAGAAATCCACAGATTCACAACTCTCTGGGTGAAAAAGTTTTTCCTCATCTCCGTTCGAAATGGCCTGTCCCTTATTCTTAAACTGTGGCCCCTGGTGCTGCACTCCCCCAACATCGGGAACATTTTTCCTGCCTATAGCGTGTCCAATCCCTTAATAGTCTTATATTTCAATAAGATCCCCTCGCATTCTTCTAATTCCAGTGTATACAAGCCCAATCGCTCCATTCTTTCACCATATGACAGTCGAACCATCTTGGGAATTAACCTTATGAACCTACGCTACACTCCCTCAATAACAAGAATGTCCTTTCTCTAATCTGGAGACCGAAACTGCACACAATACTCTAGGTGTGGTTTCACCAGGGCCCTGTACAACTGCAGAAGGACCTCTTTGCTCCTATACTCAACTGCTCTTGTTATGAAGGCCAACATGCCTTTCTCACTGCTGTACAAGGACACCAAGATCTCGTTGTCCTTCCCCTTTTCCTTACTTGACACCATTCGGATAATAATCTGCCTTCCTGTTCTTCCACCAAAGTGGATAACCTCACATTTATCCACATTAAACTGCATCTGCCATGCATCTGCCCACTCACCCAACCTGCCCATGTCACCCTGCATCCTCATAGCATCCTTCTCACAGTTCACACTGCCACCCAGTTTTGTGACATCTGCAAATTTGCTAATGTTACTTTTAATCCCTTCATCTAAATCATTAATGTATATTGCAAATATCTGCGTCCGAGCACCAAGCCTTGCGGTACCCCACTAGTCAATTCCTGCCATTCTGAGAGGGCCCCGTTAATCCCTACGCTTTGTTTCCTGTCTGCCAACCAATTTTATATCTATGTCAGTACCCTACTCCCAATACCATATGCTCTAATTTTGCCCACTGATCTCTTATGTGGGACCTTATCAAAGGCTTTCTGAAGTCCAGGTACACTACATCCACTGGCTCTCTCTTGTCCATTTTCCTAGTTACATCCACATAAAATTCCAGAAGATTAGTGAAGCATGATTTTCCCTTCGTAAATCCGTGCTGACTCGGACCGATCCTGTTACTGCTATCCAAATGTGTCGCTATTTCATCTTTTATAATTGAGTCCAGCATTTTCCCCACCTTCAGGCTAACTGGTCGATAATTCCCTGTTTTCTCTCTCCTCCTTTCATAAAACGTGGGATAACATTAGCTACACACCAATCCACAGGAACTGATCCTGAATCTATAGAACATTGGAAAATGATCACCAATGCATCCATGATTTCTTGAGCCACCTCCCTAAATACCCTGGAATGCAGGAGCGACATCCGACAACCAGAACACGCCCCGTAGGCCTGACTCGCCTCACAGGCTTCCCAGGGGAATGAATGAATGAATACGTTTATTGTCATTGCACAATACTGTGCAACGAAATTCCATTACATCTCCTCCGGTTAAAAAAATACAAACACGACAACCATTAACACATATGTACACTTATTAGTAAAAAATAAATAGGTATTTTAAAAGAATTTAAAAGAATTTGGCGGCATTTCTTGGAATTACATTTTGCTTCCCCAGCATTCTCTGTTGGAATTTAGCTCTTTTATCGCACATGGGTAGAAACTATTTTTTAGTCTACCGGTGCGAGCCAATGCAGAGAAGCCAGGCGGCGAGGCCTGCCTGGGTCGAAGGAGCCTCAGCGGCGGCAGCGATGGGAGCCTCGGCGGTGGTGGCGGGAGACTCGGCAGGAACATGAGCGTAGACGGCAACGGGAGCTTCGGTGGTGATGGGGCCCAGGTGGATCCTCAGGGGAGGCCGGAACCACGGTGGAGCGTGAGGGGGGGGGAAGACAATGGGGGACCTGGCGTGGGGGAGGTGGGGAGCACTCTAGTTTTAGAATCCTCTGCCCAGGGGATAAGCCTGTGTTCACTTGTTTGTTTGTTGTTCATTCCGGTTTTGATGCTGTGCACACGGCAGCCACCCAACAGTCGCGCGCCCTTTATTTGGCACTTTAAATCTCAAATTTTTGTGTACCATGAATAAAGTTTTATCGTATCATATCAAAGCTATGGCGAGAACTAATGTGTTCTTTTAAAACTAAAGAGCTGAAGGTTATAATGACTTTCCCAATTATAGACCTGACACTGCTGCTTCTAGTCATTGGCACCTTGGAGTGTGTAAGGGGGAACTAAATTTCAAACACAATTTGTGACAGGAATGCAAAAAGTGTCTGTTATCACCAGCTCTCTGCAGTGGACTTCAAATGTGCTGAGTATGTGGGGAATTATTTTCATGTTACAGTTGACAACTTATATGGTGCTTTATCTTATTTATGTAGGCTAAGAAAAACTATGACCACATATACCCAGTGATATTGGCAGGCATATCTCCTTTAAAAACTTGAATAGCCTGATTACAAAATGTGCTTTTCAAAAAGGGAGTACAAAGGATATAAACCTATTCTAGCGGCATTGCTGAGTTCCTCCAGCACTTTGTCTTTTATTCTGACTTTTCTGTTACTGTACTGGCTTTTTGCTTCTATTTACTTGTCCAGCATGGTCAAATATTGCACAAATGGCTTTAGTTTTTATGATAGGATTAATTTTTCATAGAATTTCCTGTCAGCGGATGGTGATAAGACTGTGCAAAAGCAGAAAAAGTTCACCAAATGATCTTTACGCCACGGATCAAGTTAATATGAATTAGATTATACTTTGCTCTGCTATTGAATAATAAGAGCTAGAGAAGTTAACTTTTGGTCACTGCATTAAATTCTGTGACTGTGTAGAATTCTGATTCTTGGTTTTGGGTTCCATTGAGTCAGTTCAGAAACAGTACCTCACATATGCACCCCAAGAAACAAAGAACTGCAGATGCTGGCTCATACACAAAAGGACACAAAATGCTGGTGTAATTCAGCTGATCAGCCAGCATCCATATAACCATATAACCAAATAACAATTACAGCATGGAAACAGGCCACCTCGGACCTTCTAGTCCGTGCCGAACAATTCCATAGTCCCATCTACCTGCATTCAGACCATAACCCTCCATTCCTTTCCCGTCCATATTCCCATCCAATTTATTTTTAAATTATAAAAACGAACCTGCCTTCACCACTTCCACTGGAAGCTCATTCCACACAGCTACCACTCTCTGAGTAAAGAAGTTCCCCCTCATGTTACCCCTAAACTTTTGTCCATTAATTTTCAAATCATGTCCTCTTGTTTGAATCTTCCCTACTCTCAATGGAAAAAGCGTATCCACGTCAACTCTGTCTATCCCTCTCATAATTTTAAAGACCTCTATCAAGTCCCCCCTTAACCTTCTGCGCTCCAAAGAATAAAGACCTTTAACCCTGGAGAACATCGAACAGTTCTCTGGAGATGCTGCTTGACCCCTTGAGGTACACCAACACTTTGTGCCCTTGTATGCACCCCTATACAGTGTGCTGAGTAAAGCAGCTGAATAATGTGCTCCTATCCCTTATATTCTTGCTTGAGGATTTCTAAGAAAGATTATCCCATGATGCCATGGATATCTTTAGTATGGCCTCGACACACCGAGTTGCAACTTTGTGCGTTTTAAAGATAGTTAGTATGATTACATTTAAAGGTTTGCATTCAACTGCTGTGAATTTATCTTGTTTTTCTCTATACTTGAAAACCAAAGAAGGCTTGTGTATGGAGTTAAGTTGTAGATTTATCTGTTTCATTATTTGACCATTTGTCCTCGGCAGATGTGAAGGTACATTTGCTGCCTAGATTTTGTGCCTGAATTAACTATCCACAAGTGTCATCATTAATTGTCTGCATTCTTTTATGTCTCCCGTAACACTGGAACCTGTTTGCAGATGTTTTTAAATCAAGGTGTGATAGTAAAAGGAAAGTAAAAGAAACACTGAAAAAAATCTGGTTTAATTTGAGGACCAATCTAAGCCCCTAAACCCATAATATCATGCCAGTTTCCTTGGCAATATCTTTATTTCCCCTTTCACTAAATACCTGGTTTATTGCCTCTGTGCCATTGTGAGGTAATTGGCTTGAGTTGTTCCAAAAATGACTTGGATGTTTAAATTTGCATTAAGATAATATTATTTGGCACAGCTGCCTTGAAAGCTCAGCAGGTGTTCAAAGCTGCTTTCACAGAGTGACGTTTGACATTTTACAACATCAAAGCCTGGGAACGGGCATGTTGTTTATGGGATACTTGGTCAGAATGAACTCTCATACTGCACAGGATTCATAAAGTGTGTTTTATGGGGTGAAGAAGCATTTTGTTCCGTCATGAGCCGTATGTCAAGTTTCTTTTTGAAGCTTCTGCAAGATAAACAATCCATAGATTTGCCATTATGATAATGAGGGGTCATAAGATCATGAGATCATGTGATAGGAGCAGAATTAGGCCATTTGGCCCATCAAGTCTACGCCACCATTCAATCATGGCTGATCTATCCCTCCCTCCTAACCCCATTCTCCTGCCTTTTCCCCATAACCTCTGACACTCGTACACTTATAAACGTACAGGTATACACTCATTAGTTGTTCTAGCATACACCGTTCCATGAGCATGTGTTTAAATTAAAACCTTAACATGATGCATTGTGCATTTACGTGACAGATCAGTTTAGGCTGACGACTTCATGCATAGAGCTCAAAATCTTTGAAACTATGCTCATTCTGTCGTCATATTTCTCTCACCTAAACTTTCAACTTTTAAGATGCTTATATTACTTCATTAGTGTGTGGTTGTTGAATTCTTACATAATGAATCAGAATAAACTCCAAAAATGATAAATAATCTAGTTCAAAGTGCAACACCGTTAGGTAACATTTCCCTTGGTAATAATTGGACTGATATCAAAGAAAGTGGATACGTCATAGGTGACATTTTATGATGGCATTTGTACGTGAGTGTGGGTGCACATATGCATAAGGAGGCATAAGTGTATAAGGAGGCATTTTAAAATTTCTATACCAGATTAGGGGTACAGATTTTAGATGGAGTTATATGAATGACATAGAAGAAAGTGAGATTGGATGGATTACACTCATTTCTGGGGAGTAGTACCACATATTCCTTGCTACTCCCTCAATGCCAGGCTTGTCTCCCAACATATTCACCTATGCATAGAAAAACAGTTGTCAGAAAAGGTTTAGACATCAGACACTGGTTCATCTGATCTCCTCCACCATCGCTGGCTTCACCACTAAATCCATGGACAGAGTCCTGATACACTCAACTGCAGGACTGAATGCACTTAGCACCTGGTCCCTCAGCTTTACACCGACTCTGAATGTGTTTTTTTCTATTTTATATCGTTATGGATTAAATTAATTTCCATGTCAAGATGGGTTTTTTAAAGTAAATGAAAAAAAATTTTGTTCTTCATTATTAAGCCTATTTGAATTGTTTATAAATCTGTCTAATCAGCAGACACAATTGGAAATTGTTCAAAAGCCTCTGCCAGCACTGTTGTCGGGACTTTTAGGGCTGACAGCCCAAGTCCCACTGCCAGAAGCCCAGTTGCAAAACTTTATACTAATAAACTTGTACATGTAGAGACAGCCTGCCAAGGCACTTGTATATATGGTTCATGCAGTTGAGTAGTGGGCCAGAAAGAAATGAGCTAATGAAGGAAAGGATCAGAGCAAGCATTTGGAAGTAGGTTAATTGGCTTCAGTAAGATTGTGTATGGGGATTGCTGGTCGTCATGCTGAAGGGCCTGTTTCCATGCTGTATCTCTTAACGTCTAAAGGCAAGTACATGGATAGGACAAGTTTGGAGGGATATGGACCAAATGTGGGCAGGCCGGAATAATGCACATGGTACATGTTGATTGGTGTGGGCAAATTGGGTCGAAGGGCCTGTTTCAACGCTATATCATTCTATGACTATCCCAAGAGGGTGGCAGAGTGTGGCAACTCTTTGCATACTGGACCCAGAGGAGGTTCTAGTATCATCCTAAACCTAAGGTATTTAGTGTTAAGAAAAGGAAAGGATCAGTGGAACGAGGGACTAAATTCTGATGAGGGAAAAGGATACTGAAATAGAGAAAAACTTTGTCCTGTGCCTTTTAAAGCAAAAGTAATCTGGCAGGAATCAAAGTTTTCTCAGCACTGAACTGTGTGGTAAGGGTTACACTTGTCGTCATTGGGGATAGATATTTTGGTGTAACATGGAAAGATGTAGAAAATATATCAGACGGAAGGATGCAAACTGGAGTGTACACTAAGAAACAGAGAGAGGCTCTGAAATGCTGTCCAAAGTGAAATTTAATGAAGTTACATTTTGCAATGACAAGAAAGAGAGAAGCAGGAAATGAGAAAAAGATACTAGAATGAATATAAGGAGAAGAGCTGAAATGTTGTCAGTGTGAACTGGAATGGTGTCCAATCTGTCCACAGAACCTGGCCTAGATGAATTTGTCTGGCTATGGATCTAGGGTAGGAGTAGGGATAATGACAACTGAGAAAAAAATTTGTAAAAAGATAGAGGTCTTTAAAACGATGAGAGGGATAGACAGAGTTGACGTGGATAAGCTTTTCCCACTGAGAGTAGGGAAGATTCAAACAAGGGGACATGACTTGAGAATTAAGGGACAGAAGTTTAGGGGTAACATGAGGGGGAACTTCTTTACTCAGAGAGTGGTAGCTGTGTGGAATTAGCTTCCAGTGAAGGTGGTGGAGGCAGGTTCGATTTTATCATTTAAAAATAAATTGGATAGTTATATGGACGGGAAAGGAATGGAGGGTTATGGTCTGAGTGCAGGTAGATGGGACTAGGGGAGAATACGTGTTTGGCACGGACTAGAAGGGCCGAGATGGCCTGTTTCCGTGCTGTAATTGTTATATGGTTATATGTTCTGTTGAAGTTTTCTTTCATGTGGAGATTGTGGAATATAAATAGGTTTAAAATAGAGCACAAAATGTAAAATTTCCATGGATAAATTGTTCATGTTAAAATGTAATCAGAGAATAACATTGTGGTGAGAATCTATGTTAGCACACATGCAATTCAATGTTCTGAGGGGCGATCAGCTTGAAATGGAGCATATTGCATGTGCTGTGAAGTTTTAAGCCTGAGATAATCAGTGTGGTGCAATGGCAATCTTGGTGTATTATGAAGGAAAATAACTTCTCAAAATAATGTTGGCTTAGAATTAATGCCAACACATTTTATTTGGTCACTATAATGACACAAATCTAAATTCAGCACTTACCAGATGGTTAAAAGAAAAAGCTGTTTATTCAATTAAATGTTAAAACATAAGTTATCCTCGTGAGCCTGATGGAAATTGGCTGCAACAACTGTATTTAATCAGAAAGAACAAAGGCATGGTGGCAACCAGATATCTAATAGACCTGCTACAAAAGATTGACACAAAATGCTGGAATAACTCAGCGGGTCAGGCAGCGTCCTTGGAGAACATGGATTGGTGATGTTTCAGGTCAGAACCATTCTTCAGACAGATTGTAGGAGGTTGAGAAAGAAAGAGAGAGGGTCAGGACAGAGCGTGGCCGGTAATAGGTGAACACAGGCAAGGGGGTTATTTGATGGGAAGATTGTTGGACAAAGGAGGCAGCCAAAAGGATAAAGAGTTACGAATTGTTAAGATCGGGGATAGAAATTTGTGAATTGTTTCTCCATTGTAAATGGTGGAAGGTGGAAGGGGAGGGAAGGGAGGGAATTGCTTCTCCATTATAAATAGTAAAAGATGGAAGGGCGAGGTTTCAGGGCAAGGGGGTTGTAGGCGATAGGGGAAGAAAGATGAGGAAAGGTTTTTGGGAGAGAATGGGGAGGGGGGAGGAGGCTGTTGTTGGTTAGCCACTTAAAATTTGAAAATTCATTGTACGTACCCATTGGGTTGTAAGCTACCCAGGCAGAATATGTGTTGATCCTCCAGTTTACAAGTGGCCTGACTGGGAACGAAGGAGGCATTATCAAAGGCAATGTGAAACCTGCTATCCACTTCTTTCAAATCATGTTTCCAGATATAATGATTGATCCATTAATCTAAAACCATAATAGTTTAAAAAAGTTATTGATAAGGCTTTAATTTCTACAAAGGCTTTGGTGAACAAGCATCTTTAGGCTGGGCGTTCCTTTAAAACATTTCAATTTATGCCTGTTATTTTTCCATTTCAGCCATTGCTCTGAAATGTTGTGTTCCTTTCACACTTTATTTTATTGTACGATGCATGCATTATACAT
This sequence comes from Amblyraja radiata, assembly GCF_010909765.2. Taxonomy (NCBI): domain Eukaryota; kingdom Metazoa; phylum Chordata; class Chondrichthyes; order Rajiformes; family Rajidae; genus Amblyraja; species Amblyraja radiata. Next base: position 63,927,344 of record NC_045962.1, on the reverse strand, counting down.
ATGTTTGCAATGTTTTATTTCGGGCTTCTTTAACAAATTTTCTTCCCATTTCAAAATTTTATGATCCGCAGTATTTTTGATTTCGTGCTCCTTTTGATAATCTACGGATTGCTGACACACTCTAAAAGCATTATATTAGAGTGTGTTCTACCTCATCGTGTTTTCTGTTTGTTAAATGATATTCATTCTAAGCATCTTCCAGTCAGCTAACAAATTGATGTTATTTTATTTCAGAGGTTATGACAACCAGAAAACAGGCACTTTTGTGATGTATAAAAGCCTTTTGCGAGAATTTGAGGTTCACGTCCGGCAGTGGGACTGTGGCAGTCGGTATTATGCTGTGTCCTGTAACTGTGGAGTCGTTGCCAGGGAAGGCGATGATATCATTGCATTTGATATGTGCAATGGGCAGTTTCAGGAGACTCGGCCTCGTTTATCAGTCAAAAGCAGTGGAACAGAACCTCATCACGTCAAAATAATGGATGCACACCAGGGGAAGAAAATCACTGTGGGTACTTTCTGAAATGATTGTCGACTGTTCATCCTGATAGCTATTTTTTTAATTAGAAGTGAGCTAGATTACAGTTTAAGTCATAACATTTGGTCAGTGATTCTATTTCCGTACACACCTAATTATTCAAGAGTGTAGGAAGGAACTGCAGATGCTGGTTTAAACCGAAGGTAGACACAAATAGCTGGAGTAACTCAGCGGGTCAGACAGCATATCTGAAGAAAAGGAATAGATGATGTTTCGGGTCAAGACCCTTCTTCTGAAGAGGGGTCTCAACACGAAACGTCACCTATTCCTTTTCTCCAGAGATGCTGTCTGACCCGCCGAGTTACTCCAGACCCGCTGAGTTACTCCAGCTTTTTGTGATTGTCCAAAACATTATCTTCTGTTTTTAACAGATAGCTCGCATTACCAAGTAAATAATGTTTTCACAGATTGATTGCAAAGATATCGTCCCATTTATCCGCATTGTATTCAGTGGCCATAAGGCATTAATTTTAAGCCTGTAGTGGTTTAGTTGTTGAGTATCTGGAGAGATATATCGGGATCATTTATCACTGACTCATCCTGCCCTACACTTTTTTTTTAAATGTTAGCAATCCCATGGTGAAGGTAGTATTCTTGGGATGTAAATTGCTGACTGACAAGTGCATTACAGAAATTACCATCTTTATCAATGCACAGAAATTCCCATAATAATCTAATGCTGAAGATTTGACATTATCAGAGATGAAGTTGATGGAATAAAAGTAATATAAAGAGTTAAATTTAGAATCCTTGCGTTTTGTTATCCCTATTTGTGGAAATACACTGGTGTACACATTGAACTCTATTTTAGTTTGTACATTTATAATGTACTCAGGAAGAACGCTCACTTCATTGTGATATATCCCTATCTTCTAGATTTAATTCACATTTTGAATGGTAACCTAAAACATTTTGTGCAGTTTTGGTCTCTTAATTTGAGGAAGGACTTGCTATTGAGGGAGTGCAGTTTAGGTTCACCAGGTTAATTTCTGGGATGGCAGGACTGAAATATGATGAAAGAATGGATCGACTGACTGGGCTTATATTTACTGGAATTTCGAACGATGAGAGGGGATCTTATAGAAACATATAACATTCTTAAGGGATTGGACAGGCTAGATGCAGGAAAAATGTTCCAGATGTTGGGGGAGTCTAGAATCAGGGGTCACAGTGTAAGAATAAAGGGTAGACCAATTAGGACTGAGATGAGGAAAAAGTTTTTCACCTAGAGTTGTGAATCTGTGGAATTCTCTGCAACAGAAGACAGTGGAGACCAATTCACTGTATGTTTTCAAGAGAGAGTTAGATATAGCACTTAGGGCTAACGGAAACAAGGGAAACGGGGAGAAAGCAGGAACGGGGTACTGATTTTGGATGATCAGCCATGATCATGTTGAATGGCAGTGCTGCTCAAAGGGCAGAATGGCCTACTCCTGCACCTATTTTCTATGTTTGTAAAATAATAACCCAATGTATTGAAAGCAGTGAATTACTTTATCATTGTGCAAACTAGCTTTTGCTGGTATATGTTTCCACAGATCATGTTTCCATCGGGGGCATTTATCCGTGCAGATGTGAGCGACTGGGGAATGAGCATAACAGTGCGGGCACCCAGCGTTGATTTTAACAACACTAGAGGTCTCTGTGGGATATTTGATCGAAATAGTAATAATGACTTCCATAGTGCAGATGGGAATCCAATGACAGCTGCCCATTGGAATAATGACCCCAATGATTTCATCGAGGAATGGAGGTATGCATTAGAACAAAAAAGTGTGATATTTGCTTTTAAAATATTAAATGTAAAAAAAGCTACATGGTGCATAAATTTAAATTCAAACTGTTCAGAGTAATAGATCATACAACTTGTGACAAATTTGCAGGTGAAGCATGTCTTCACTTTGTCACTGCTAGCAGGGTCAGAAATCGCTATCAAAACGATTTGAAGGGGGAAACAATTTCTTGGTGGACGCGTGCACGCGCATGCACACACACGCGCAAGGCTTTGGAAGTTTTAGCTGTGGGCCCTGTGGACGGTAACATCGGGAGCTGACCTGGTTGGTGATCGACTCTGAACTCCAGCAATAGCAGCTTCGTCCGCCCCGAATCGTGGGGTTTGAATCGGCCCATTCGCAGGGCCTTTCATCGCCCGGCGCGGCTTAAAATTGGCCGGTGGGGGCTTCAACATTGGTAGTCTCGATCGCCTCGATGCAACAGTTTGATTTTAAGCCACGCGGGTGATGAAAGGCCCCAGGCACGGGCTGATTTAGCCCTTAGAAAACGTCGATACCCACTTGAATCTTTCAAAAGGTACAATATGATAAATAACACTTAAACAAATAAAACTGAAGCAAATAAAGGCAAACAGAAGTACAAACCTTGGAGGGGGAAGAGAGAGAGAGAGAGAGAGAGAGAGAGAGAGAGAGAGAGATGGGAAAAAAATACTAAATAACGTGAGTGACCGTGAATGAGGGACTTGCCCGCAAGCCAGCCAGGAAACCCGTTCGACCGGAGCCCTTAATATAACCATATAACAATTACAGCACGGAAACAGGCCATCTCGGCCCTACAAGTCCGTGCTGAACACTTATTTTCCCCTAGTCCTATCTACCTGCACTCAGACCATAACCCTCCATTCCTTTCCCATCCATATACCTATCCAATTTATTTTTAAATGATAAAATCGAACCTGCCTCCACCACTTCCACTGGAAGCTCATTCCACACAGCTACCACTCTCTGAGTAAAGAAGTTCCCCCTCATGTTACCCCTAAACTTTTGTCCCTTAATTCTGAAGTCATGTCCTCCTGTTTGAATCTTCCCTACTCTCAATGGGAAAAGCTTATCCACGTCAACTCTGTCTATCCCTCTCATCATTTTAAAGACCTCTATCAAGTCCCCCCTTAACCTTCTGCGCTCCAAAGAATAAAGACCTAACTTGTTCAACCTTTCTCTGTAACTTAGTTGCTGAAACCCAGGCAACATTCTAGTAAATCTCCTCTGTACTCTCTCTATTTTGTTGACATCCTTCCTATAATTGGGCGACCAAAATTGTACACCATACTCCAGAATTGGTCTCACCAATGCCTTGTACAATTTTAACATTACATCCCAACTTCTATACTCAATGCTCTGATTTATAAAGGCTAGCACACCAAAAGCTTTCTTTACCACCCTATCTACATGAGATTCCACCTTCAGGGAACTAGGCACAATTATTCCTAGATCCCTCTGTTCAACTGCATTCTTCAATTTGCTGCCATTTACCATGTAGTCCTATTTTGATTTGTCCTGCCAAGATGTAGCACCTCGCACTTATCAGCATTAAACTCCATCTGCCATCTTTCAGCCCATTCTTCCAAATGGCCTAAATCTCTCTGTAGACTTTGGAAATCTACTTCATTATCCACAACACCACCTATCTTAGTATCATCTGCATACTTACTAATCCAATTTATCACACCATCATCCAGATCATTGATGTACACGACAAACAACAGTGGACCCAACACAGATCCCTGAGGCACCCCACTAGTCACCGGCCTCCAACCTGACAAACAGCCATCCACCATTACTCTCTGGCATCTCCCATTCAGCCACTGTTGAATCCATCTTGCTACTCCACCATTAATACCCAACAATTGAATCTTCTTAACCAACCTTCCATGAGGAACCTTGTCAAAGGCCTTACTAAAGTCCATATAGACAACATCTACTGCTTTACCCTCATCAATTTCCCTAGTAACCTCTTCAGAAAATTCCAGAAGATTAGTCAAACATGACCTTCCAGGTACAAATCCATGTTGACTGTTCCTAATCAGACTCTGTTTATCCAGATGCTTATATATATTATCTCTAAGTATCCTTTCCATTAATTTGCCCACCACCGACGTCAAACTAACAGATCTATAATTGCTAGGTTTACTCTTAGAACCCTTTTTAAACAATGGAACAACATGCGCAGTACGCCAATCCTCCGGTATTATTCCCATTTCTAATGACATTTGAAATATTTCTGTCATAGCCCCTGCTATTTCTACACTAACTTCCCTCAATATCCATGGGAATATCATGTCAGAACCTGGAGACTTATCCACTTTTATATTTTTCAAAAGTGTCAGTACTACTTCTTCTTTGAATCTCATAGTTTCCATAGCTACTCTACTTGTTTCCCTTACCTCACATAATTCAATATCCTTCTCCTTGGTGAATACCGTAGAAAATAAATTGTTCAATATCTCCCCCATCTCTTTTGGCTCTGCAGATAGCTGTCCACTCTGTCTCTCTAATGGACCAATTTTATCCCTCGTTATCCTTTTGCTATTAATATAGCTGTGGAAACCCTTTGGATTTACTTTCACCTTACTTGCCAAAGCAACCTCATATCTTCTTTTAGCTTATCTAATTTCTTTTTTAAGATTCTTTTTACATTCTTTATACTCCTCAAGCACCTCATTTACTCCATGCTGCCTATAATTATTGTAGATCTCACTCTTTTTCCGAACCGTGTCCAATTTCCCTTGAAAACCATGGCTCTTTCCAATTTTTTACTATTTCCTTTCAACCGAACAGGGACATAAAGATTCTGTACTCTTAAAATTTCCCCTTCAAAGATCCTATAGCAGAGCAAGATGGCTTACTCTCACGCAAACGCATAGTACGGTCATGGGCAGATTCATGGGTGATTATAAGATCCATTTTAGCAACCAGCCCGTGCTCGGCCCTGGAGGTGCGCGGCCCGGGGCAGCGGGGAGAAGGGTTGGCGGCCCGGGGAGAGGGGGTGTGCGGCCCGGGGAGAAGGGGTGTGCGGCCCGGGGCAGCGGGGAGAGGGTGGTGCGTGGCCCGGGGCAGCGGGGAGAGGGGCATAGGGGGGAGACATTGCAGTGTGGGGGGAGGTGAGGGATGGGATAGGGCCTAGTGTGTGTGAAGTTGCGGGGAGGTTTACAATGTTTCTTATTTAATGTCCCTTGTCTAGTCTGAAATAAAGTTCATCATTGGATATAAAAATCAGAAGAAATATAATTGTGTGTGTTATATGATTATATACATTTATATCACATTCATGTATGTGTGTTTATAAACATTTTATTCTTTAACAAGAATTAACAGAAGCATGATCTAACAGAATTATGAATCTAACCCTATATCACACACAAAAACTGTTCCCCCACAATGTTAATTACCCTGGGGGTCGGGTCAGGTTGGGTAGGTTCCGGTTACTACAAAATCAACTCAAACACTACTTGTGAGCCATTTAAAAAGAAATGATTTAAAAAACATTAAAAAAGACAATTACCAGAGTCAAATTTTATTCTTGACAAGAATTTACAGAAGTATGAACTGACAGAATTATGAATCTAACCCTATATCACACACACAAACTGTTGCCCCGCAACGTTGATTACACTGCGAGTCGGGTCGGGTCAGGTAGGCTCCGGTTACTAAAATGGGCGGGGAAAAATGCCCAGGATCCCCTCCGTAGCATACTACACGTCAGCCCATTGCATTTCTTTGCTTTAAATGTCCTCCATTTCTCTTCTACATCCTTCCCATAAAACAAAATGTCCCAAGTCACTCTTTTTATATCCTTACGCATCTCATCAAAGTTAGCCTTTCTCCAATCAAAAATCTCAACCCTAGGTCCAGTTCTGGCCCTCTCCATAATTATATTGAAACTAATGGTATTGTGATCACTGGACCCGAAGTGCTCCCCAACGCATACCTCCGCCACCTGACCTGTCTCATTTCCTAACAGGAGGTCCAGCACTGCCCCTTCTCTAGTAGGCACCTCTATGTATTACTGCAAAAAACTATCCTGCACACATTTTACAAACTCCAAACCATCCAGCCCATTTACAGAATGTGTTTCCCAGTCTATGTGTGGAAAATTGAAATCTCTCACAATCACCACCTTGTGCTTACTACTAATATCTGCTATCTCCTTACATATTTGCTCTTCCAATTCTCGCTCCCCATTTGGCGGTCTATAATACACCCCTATACGTGTTGCTACACCTTTCCCACTTCTGTGTTCCACCCAAATAGCCTCCCTAGACGAGACCTCTAATCTATCCTGCCAAAGCACTGCTGTAATATCTTCCCTGACAAGCAATGCAACACCTCCACCTCTTGCCCCTCCAATTCTATCACACCTGAAGCAACGAAATCCTGGAATATTTAGTTATTCGGAATGACCTTATTAGGAATGACCTGACCCATTTAAATCCGATACCCGTTCAAATCTTTCCCATCCACCAATACATCCAATTAGCTCAAATGGTAAATGTACCCACATCAGACAGCTGTAAGAAATTCTCCTTGAATACCTTCAGTAATATTTGAAGATCAAAACACAATTGGTGACACATCGATGTTAATACGATGTTAATAGTGACATTTAACAAGCGCTTAACAGTGACACCCCCACTCCCACGGAATGATTGTCCCCCACCTCTCAAAACATGGGAGGGACGTGTGTGTCCCATCCCCACCCCCCCCCCCCCCCCCCTGGGATTCAGCTTATCAGGTCTGAGTTCCACCTAGTTTAGAGATACGTGCGGAAACTGGCATTTCTGTCTGCTGAGTGTAGGCCGACCATCGATCACCCATTACACCCTTTCTGTTTTTCCATCTTCTCATGAGGCAATTTTACAGAAGCCAATTAACCTACATACCCCTGCACATCTTTGGGATGTACATCTTTGGAATGTGGGAGGAAACCGTAGCACCTGGTGGTAGGCCACACAGTCACACGGAGAACATGCAAACCACAAAGACATCATCTGTGGTCAGGATCTGGTGCTGTGATGCAGCAGCTTTATTTGCTGCACCACTGTGCTGCCCTATTTATTTTACTTTAAAATTGTTTGCTTAAACAAAATCCCTTGTTTTTTAATGAAATTGTAATGTTTTGTGTCTCAAATTTTGATTAATTTGCAGAAGGCACAATGTTCGGCCCCATGGCATTAATTCCTTCAGTACTAAGACTGCCAAATTGTTCCCGATATATTGAGCAATGGGTGGCTTTTTGGGAGGTCATTAGCAAAGTTAATGCCCCAGCAGAAATGTACAGAGCAGACAGATCATGTCATCATTCTGAGTGAATGAGTGGCTTGAGTGAATGAGCTCCAGCAAACACTCATCATAATCCTGGACAGCTGAATATTTATTCAGTAACAAGGAGAAAGCTTCAAACCCACACCATACTGATCGTCTTGTAACATCAATGGGATTGTTGAAATACTGATTTCTGCAGTAACCATGGAACAATGATTTGTAATAATCTAGCCTTGTTTACAAAACTTTTAGTGCCCAGAAAGTAGTGTGTACAGATGCTGAAGATACTTGTCTTGTCGTCAATGTTTTACACAAACTAGATGCTCTCAGATATCTATGCATTAATATGCATTCCCTATGAGTAAAACACAAAGTAGATCATGGCACCTCAGGATATCACAGATGGGTAAAATTGTGGGTCAGGACCCCTCTCTAAACTGAAGAATTGACTGAAAGAATCAAAACACTGTGTATCCATGTCCTCCAGAGATGCTGCCTGACCCACCAAGTTACTCCTGCACTTTGTGTTTTACTTAGGATTTCAGCATCTGCTGTTCCCTGTGAATCAATTCCCTTTGAGGTGCATCCTGGATATTGGAATAAGTAGAGGACAGGTAGAATAGGGAGCGAGTTATTAGAAAGGGAAAAAGAGAAACATGAAGGAAAGAATGCCTCAGCAGGAGAGCAGATACACTCAAGGTCTTGAAGATGCAATTCCCCCTTAACAAGAAAGAGTAGCACCATTTGTCAATGGAATATATTAGGATGGATTCAGAGCTCCATGTTTAGAGCAGATTGATGCCTACTTTGTGGAGATTACCATACCCATGGATTTTGTGTGGAGATCTTATCCAGGCTGGAGTAGAAAAAAACTTGTGTAATAAAGATTGGCACCAAGAGTTGGATAAAGGACACTCTGCATTCCAAGAGAACGGAGTACATCTCCTTTCCTCTTGCCTAACAGAATCAAGCAAAGTGTTCAGTCTGCTTTGTGAGGATTGCAGGGTCCAAGGTGTATTTGATTACACACACAGTCAACACAGAGGTTGCTACAAGTAAAGTGTATTTCACTTCCTCGGTGTCCAGCTGGAGTGCGACACCATCACATTACGTCCACTGTCTGGGTCATTGCTCTGTTTTCCAATGACAGTGATGATACCATCATTGAAGTTGGGATTAGGCTAGGTGTCACTTCCTTGACAAAACAAAATTTGGTGGATAGTGATGTCAGGCTGTGTCTTCTTGCACCATAATAAAAGGTGAGCAATGGATGTAGCATGATAGTTGAATGCATGAGTGGGCAAATCATTTCCACACTGCAAAGAATGGGAACTAAGTTCTGTGTAAATTCCTTTCCTTTGTCTACTTCTTGATCATTTGTGGCAGATCTGGAAATACTCAATGTATCTCGCTATGGGTTATGGTTGGTGTAGCCTTGGTGGGTTGTAGGGCCTGTTTCTGTGCTGTCTACCTCTATGACTCCATGATTCTTGTGTTGTATTATTAATTACTAAATAATTTTAATATTTACAGTGTTTTCATTTCATTTGCTGTCCGTATTATAAATAATATTATATTTCTTAAGTATTTGATGACGATGACAATCTGATAATGAACAATGTTGATAATTCATGTTAACATGAAACTTGTTTAGTTGATTTCTCCTCCCAGAAATTTACAGCTTAATCTAAAGTAACAGACTAATTATGTTGTTATATGTCTAGAACATCATTTATTTAAAAAAATCACTTGTATTTAGATAGAAGAGTAGTTTGAAAATCGTTGTTATTGTCTGACTTGCTTGGTCTGCTTGCTTTAGAATACATTCAGGGGAAAGTTTGTTTGACAAGATACCGAGCCCCTCTGTGAGAAAGAAAAGAAGAAATTACTGCAAGTGCCAGAAAGAATATACAATGTCCCTACATTCAGTGAACAAGTTGGCCTCTGGATATGGCCATTCTCATCCATCGTCTCGTTGCTACGCATATGAAAATGTGGATTATACGTCATTAATTCCTTTCTTGGATGTTACTGCAGAATACATAAACAATCCCGAACTATCGTTGTTCAGAAAACGTGACATAATCCAGTCTTCTCAAAGGTCAACTGGACATACGGCCTTGCTGAAATATATTCAATCACATGGCCCCAAAGAAATCACCACAAAAGTCAAGTCACTTACTGGTCGGTCAGTGGGATATTCCAGATGGCCACACATAATTGATTTTACTGAACCAGGGGTTACGCTGGATAGAATGAAAAGGCAGGCTTTCTACGAGTATTTACCAACATTCACATTCCAGAGCCTAAGCCAGAGCGATTTAGAAAGCCTTAATTACTTTTTCCCAGAAGACCATTTGTCTAGCAATCGACCTAACGTGCAGCCAAAATGGCCAACTCCAAGTGGACTGACATCAGCCAAAGCCCTGGAGGTATGCCAACACGCCCTAAGAAACTCCACTATTGGTGTAGCGTGTCAAGACCTTCTGGGAAGAAGACTTATTGAGGCTGTGAATCTGTGTATTTCAGACCTGCAGCTTAAGGATGATCTTGCTTGGGAGGAAGGGATGCGGGCTTTCCTTGACAATGAATGTGAAAGAAAACTTTTGGAAAATAGGGTTAAATGGTCCCACGGAACAAATGGTCCACGTGTTAAAGAGATTATTACAGCTCTCCGTTGTCCTAACTCATGTAGTAACAGTGGACATTGTACAACATGGGGTTGCCAATGCTTTGCCAAATACAGCTCCTATGACTGCAGCATTTCCAATGGTAAGCATAAAAATATTTTAATGATTGCAATTCCTTGAACAGAATAATAGTAGAGTGCAGTATATATGCCAGAAATTGCAGTTTCACAAAATTAAAAAGCTGTATAAAGACTTGCCCCATTCACACGCCATTTTGCTGGAAAAAATTAACTATAAGCATAAATCCTTGGCCAATTACTGTGTTGTTGACAGATGCTTAAGTCCATGTGGATCTGATACATAAAGCAATTTATCAGGACTATAAGATCAGAGCCAAATGTGAGCTGCTAAAGCTGCTGAGTCCCAATGTCAGTTATATGGAATTAGTTTTAAAAAATTGCTTTATTTTAATTCAATATTCTTTCATTTGAATATTTACCAAGATCAGCTTATTGCTTGATTTTGGAACTGGAGAGGTTCAGATCAGGGAAGAATTTGAGACCTATTTTACCTTTGACGTATAATGGATATTTTTGTTTTAAGTATCAATGTGGAGAAATTGTTGTGGTTTTATCTTTGTTCATCATGGTTCATTCATTGGGGTTGACTTGTTATTTGCACAGTCAAATCTAAACTCTAAAATCTACTTGATCTAATCTTTGGCTGTATTGAAGAAAGTCAATTGAAAAAATAATCAGATGTTTGGATTAAAATTTGGTATCATCCTATGCAAATTACATCAAAGTTAAACCAAATGCTTCTGTTTTCCCAGTAGTTAACCAGAGGAAATTGTGCTTCATTAACAAATTAGATACCAGACAAGTATAACAGCAGAGAAGGGTCACTGAAGGTGATTGCTATACACAACACAGAATTTTATTCATAGGACAAACAAGATGAGTTGCAAATGTTACCTGCCTTACATAGTTGCATATTTACATGTAAACAATTTTCAGAGCGATCTCTCAGGGTAAGATATCTTTGGTCAGGATTAAATCCACTTTGCACCTAAAATAAACATAATCACCTAATATGGCCTGAATTATCCACAGCATTTCAGTGATTAGGTGCAACTCCAAGACACCCATGCAAGTGGAGGTGAAGACTTTGTGACATAGAAATTCGGCAACTTAGCACAACATTTGCGATCCTGCGATGCAATTCCTCTGATCATTAAAAACAATATAGTAAATTTACTGTTTTGATTGAAAAGCCCATGATTGTCTTTAATAGTCTTGGGTGTCTCTGACTTATCAATGCAGGGAGGCATTATGGTGACATCCAAAGACATGCATTACATACTAATGCGATACTTTAATGATTTTTATCGACACATGTATGCAGCACAGTAGCAGACCTACATGGTATACATGATATTTCATCATTCCCAGGGATGTGTAATCCAAAACTGGGAATACCAGCTCTGCAGCCTCTTCTACATAGTGACCATTGTGCAAGTTGGTTCTCCATTGGGCTCTCCATGTATACCCCACCCACCAAACAACTATGGCATCAATCTCTACCCAATAGGTCATGAGGTTGATATTTGCCCCTTAACATCAGCCTCCTGTGTTGTTACAACAAGGTCCATTGCAAATGAATGATCAGAATTAACATTTTGGATCAAAGACAGAAACATTAATTTTGTTTTATTTTCATGGATGGACTTTGTTTTGTTGTTGTTTATTGTCTATTAACCATCATCTGCAGTCATCGGCAATAATGGACATCACTTCTTCTGCTATGGTCTGTTTATAGTAAACCCTCATTATAAAGGACCATAGCGGAGGGAGTGGTGTCCAATATTGTAGATGATGGTTTAAGACAAAAGAACACAGTGCTGGAGTAATTCAGCGGGTCAGGATCTCTGGAGAATAGATGACATCGGAACCCTTCCTCAGACTGGTTCAGTCGGCTAAGTTACTCTAGCACTTTATGTTGATTCACTTTAAAACTAGGAGCGGTTACCATAGGGCTTCCTAGGTGAAGTATGTCAGCAACTCTGGGGGAGAAGAAGGACGCAGCGATGGTGGTGGGGGTTTGCGGTAGGAGGAGGAGAAGTGGTCGACTGAACAGAGCCACTGGAGGAGTAGGCGGCAGTGGTTGAGAGGGGAGAAGGTAATGCCACCACTGACAGCAATAAACAGCAGCAGGTGAGAGGAGCTCGCTGGTGCACCTTGTGAGTTGTGAGTTGGGTCAGGAACGGAGCTCTAAACAGCCAGGGAGATGGTGGGAGCCAGGGATTGGTCGGCAGGTAATTGCATTCGCTTTCAGGTTACATTGCGGAGGGAGGCCGCTCAGGAAATTTCAACTGAGTTTGCATAATTTTGTCCGATTATAGCGGGGACCAGAAAATGAAATTGGTGTTCAACCTGTATTGTAGACAGAGAAGATGGTATCAAGAATTAAAATGGGGTTTTGATCAGCTGGGCAAGTGGGCCAAGGAATGGCAAAAGGAATTGTTGGGGAATGTTGTAGATCAGAGAGACAGAGGTGCACAAGTATATATAGTTACCTGAAAGTGGCATTACATGGAGACAGTATGATGAAGAAGGCTTTTGGCATAGTGGCCTTCATCAGTAAGGCTAATGAGTATTGAAGCTGGACATTGCAGTTGTACAAGATGTTGGTGATGCTGTATTTTGGGTTCAGTTTTTGTCGCCCTGCTTCAGGAAAGATGCCATTAAGGAGGAAAAAGTGAAGAAAAAGGTTACATGGGTATTACCAGGACTCAATGGATTGAGCTATAGAGAGAGATTGGATAGTCTAGGAGCACAGGATGCTGAGGGGGTGATCTGAGACAGGTATAAACAATTCACGAGGAGCATAGACAGGGTAAATGCACACAGCCATTTACCCTGGATTAGGGAATCCAGAACGAGAAGGCATGGATTTAACGTGAGGGGTAATGATTTAATAGGAACCCAAGGGGCAACCTTTTCACACATATGTATGGAACGAGCTGCCAGAGAAAATGGTTGAGGTAGGTGCAATAACAATATTTAAAGGACATTTGGTCAGCTATATGGATGGAAAAGATTTAGAGGAATATGGATTAAACACAGGCAAATAGGATGAACATTTGGAATCTTGCACGGCATGGATGTGATGAGCCAAAGGACCTGTTTCCATCTTGTATGATTCTTTGAAATACAGAAGTGATTAGGTAGAAATTTGATAGACACCATTGATAAGTTATCATGTGATCTGCTGGCTACCAGTAAAAGCTTTGCTAGACACTGCATCAAACAAATTGCTTTTGTGTCTTTTACCTGAGATTGTTTGATGTAGGCATAATTTTCCTGTTGAGCAGTTCCGACACGTTAAGCTTTTTGTAGCTATTTTTATGGCTTTTTCAGCGATGGCAGCTGGTGTTAGTTAAGGGTCTCTTAAGGAATGTTAATGTGAGGTTCAGCTATGCCAGAAACCTGTCTATCCTAACTGATGCAAACTGATTTCTTTCAGTAACGTACATTTGGGAAAACATCAGTACACTTTTGTACCTTTGAATGTATTTACATTCCAGTCTCTGCTACTAGGTTCAAGGCCATCCAATCAGTTGCACCTGGCACTTTCCCATTTCTTTCTGGCAGAAAAGGCCAAACTTTGAACATGTTCACAGTCCTTACTATAGTAGGCTGGCATAATTTTCTGCATTATTCTCAATTCCCTCAAGCTTGCTCTGAGCACATCTTATTCATGAGGCACTATCCCTGTTTCTTTCACCCTCATTCACATTGAACTGCTGATCATTCAACAACTTCTTGTGTTGCCTGTGTTGACTGATATTGTTGACAATTCTCTCCAACCCGACACTATCCTGTAACTGACATTGGTAGTTATCCTGCAACCCCTCACTAAAACCTTTCAATCAGATTTCGTCTACCACTCAATCTCTAAACTTCATTACCCCAAACTTTTTTTGAATGTATGGATTCCCGAGACTTTAGGCTTTGAATTTTGTTTTGTTACAGAATTTTTTACTTTGTTTTTCTTGGCTGAGTCGTAGACTAAATTTCCAGTGAGAGAATGGAAGGGAATGTATCCTCTCTGCCAGGCTTCTCAAGTAGATAACTGAGTTATGCAAGTTTATAATACTTTGAGGAATTGTTGACAATTCATCAATCAGCTCACTCACGGAACCTACAGTGACTGGTTTATTATCTGGTGCAGGTTCTTCCAATTCAAGTCCTGGTATTTTAGCAAATGAAATACTAGCAAGAGTTTTTCCCAGCTGGAGTAATAATAGGAGTTTACCCGAGTGTGTGTTTCGCTGAATAAATTCAATAGGCTGCATACAGGCAGTTCCATCTTGCATCAAATGATTCCGGCTTTTGAGTCCAAGGTGATTTTGTAGGGATTGCATGCATACCCAATATTTGACAGATCAAATTGTATTGCATTGCTCTAAGTAGTTTAGTTTGAAGATATTTAAAGGATATTGATGGGTTTTCGCATGTCAGGCATCACTTTGACCAAAACAAATGTAAAGTCTGTTACTACAGCAGTAGTTATTACGGCCTGGAGTATTTTAAGATTAACAGCAATCCATCACTCTCATTGGAGGTCATAAACTCTGAAGAAGCAGGGGCCTGAACAAGTTGTTTTTAATCACTGCGAGTGTTTAAGTCGTTTACAGTGAATCATCAATTCCAAAACAAATTATAAATATGTATGCTAAATGCTTTAATAATATGCTTTAAAAGAACAATTTAAATCCTTAGAAATGTGCTTCGAGCCTACAAAGAAAATTAAACAATAATCAGTATGCAAGAAAATTAAATGGATTGGCTGAGGATGAAAGTTTGTGGTTGATCTCATTAAACTCTATAAAGCAGATTATGTTAACATTGCTCCCTGATAGAATACAATGCCAGTTCCTAAATATAGAGTCATAGAGCACAGACATAAGCTGTTTGGCCCACCATGTCCATGCCAATTTATACAAATCTCATTTACCAGCACTTGATCCATAGCCTTCTATGCCTTGGTGATTCAAGTGCTCTTCCAGATTCTTATAACATGCTTCCACCATCCACTGTAGCTGTGCGTTTCAAATTCCAGCCATTCTCTGGGTGAAAAGGCCCTTTCACAAAGACTCTCTAAGCATCTTACCGTTGCCCTAAATCTTAGTTCACGTAGTTCTGCTAGAATACAATAGATTCTTTTTTCTTTAGAAACATTGCGTTACAGAAAATCACCTTGTAAGAGCAGTTTAGTTTAGAGATACAGCACAGAAACATGCCCTTCGGCACTTTAACACTATCCTACACCCACTAGGGACAATTTTTACATTTACCAAGCCAATTTACCTACAAACCTTTGCAGCTTTTGAATGAGGGAGCCCTTTGGTTTCCCTCTCTCTCCATCCCCTCCCCCTTCTCAGATCTCCCACCAGTCTTACTGTCTCAGACTACATTCTATCTCTGTCCCCTGACATCATTCTAAAGAGGGGTCTCGACCCGAAACGTCACCCATTCCTTCTCTCCAGAGATGCTGCCTGTCCCGCTGAGTAACTCCAGCATTTTGTGTCTACCTTCAATATAAACCAGCATCTGCAGTTCTTTCCTACACATTTTGTTGCAGAGGTGTCAGTAGAAGCATATCAATTTCAAAGGTAATTCATGCTTAAGAAACAATGGTGGCTGATTATTGCGTGGAGATTACATCGAACAGGCCCCCCCACCTCTACCCCCTCCCCCCCTCTTCCCCCATACTGTTTAAATCAAGGACAGTGTTTTTTGGTTTGTAAGTTGCCAAAGTAACTTTTGAGTGGATCTCTAATTTCTGATCAAAATCACATTATAACCGTCATCACGCATTATACAAGTAATGTTCCCTAATTAATAATTTGTTATATCCAATCCATGACATGGAAATAAATGTTACAGCAAAATTACCTATATCAAGATTTAGATATTTCTCCCATGGGGGCATTTTTCTCTACCCTGTAATCCTCAATTTTGTGTGCATCTATCATTTCCCCTCTTAGCCTCTTCATTTCTAAGAGAGGCAATTAAAGCCACTGAGTGTCCTCATAAATAACATTCTCCTCTGTACCTCTGTGGTGCAATCAATTCAAACCTTTAGTGTGTTGACCAGAACTGTATTTAATTATCCAGCTGTGGTCTAACTAGTTTTTTTAAAGTCGTATTGTAATCTCCCTGCTCTTATATTCTGTGCCCTGGCTACTGAAGGCAGGTATCTCATATGTTGTTTTCTCCATCTTACCCTAAATGTGATGTTACCCTCATATATGGATCCTTAGACTTAGTTTAATTCAATTTAGTTTTAGTTTAGAGATATGGTGCAGAAACAGGCCCTTTGGACCACCGAGTCTGCGCCGACCAGTGATCCCCATACACTAGCACTGTCCCACACACTAGGGACAATTTACAAGTTTTAACAAAGCCAATTAATCTACAAACCTGTACCTCTTTGGATTGTTTGAGGAAAACTGAGTACCCAGAGAAAGCCCACATGGCCAGACAGCGGCCGTAGTCAAGATCGAACCTGTGTCTCTGTCATTGTAAGGCAGCAACTCTACTGCTGTGCCACCGTGTTAACATACAGCAACCAGGACTACAGACTTCTACAGAAAAATCTCTCTGTTCCCTAATATTTCCTAAGTGTTTACCGTTCATTATATTTTCATTTAATGTGTGCCACAAACAACATTTAATGATCTATTAGGCAATTTAGATAAAATACACCTAACAAGAATATATTTTGCAGGTATGATTGCACTTTTAAAATAATTTGTCACTTTTGGTTGAATCATGGCATGTGCCTAATAAAATGGCACTTACCTGGACATATAGACAGAGTAGGATTAAATGAGGTATAAAAAATTAGTTGTATGCACTTGGAATCCTCTCTCTACATATAGTAGACTGAGATTGCCAAATATTGATCTTCATATTTTGAAGCATGTTTAATTTTTTATGTGTCATTCTTAATTGTTACTGTATGTCATGTTGTTACTTGCAAGAGGAGCACCAAGGCAAATTCCTTGTATGTGTACATACTTGGTCAATAAACTTATCCATTCTACTTCTTCTTATTCTCCTTCTTCTTGTTCTTCTTCTTTCAAGGACAAATAGAGGCAGAATGAAATATTATGGTGGTGTGTTATTTTTCAATGCCATGAAAATAAATGAGCTGCTCCTAAAAATCTGAATGAAAACAGAAGTAAACATCAGCAGTAGTGCAGGCAAGAACAGGAGGAATGCGGTAAAGACATTACACGGCTGGCGTTCTGCGCCTTGCACAATGATGTGTCAGCACTTGAATTTTTCCAAATGGTACAGACATCTTGAGTTGGGGGTTTAAAGTAAATGTGTAATTTTATGAATAATTTAGTTTATAGGCAGTCAACAACTGCAGTAGACACAGGAGGCTCTTGATGTTGAAATCTGGACCAAAAAATAAACTGCTGGAAGAACTGATCAGGTCATTCAATATATATGAGATCAAACCATTAGTTTCAATATAATTATGGAGAGGGTCAGAACTGGACCTAGGGTTGAGATTTTTGATTGGAGAAAGGCTAACTTTGAGGAGATGCGAAAGGATTTAAAAGGAGTAAATTGGGACAGTTTGTTTTATGGGAAAGATGTGTAAGAGAAATGGAGGACATTTAAAGGTGACATTTTAAGAGTACAGAATCTTTATGTCCCTGTTCGGTTGAAAGGAAATAGTAAAAATTGGAAAGAGCCATGGTTTTCAAGGGAAATTGGACACGGTTCGGAAAAAGAGAGAGATCTACGATAATTATAGGCAGCATGGAGTAAATGAGGTGCTTGAGGAGTATAAAGAATGTAAAAATAATCTTAAGAAAGAAATTAGAAAAGCTAAAAGAAGATATGAGGTTGCTTTGACAAGTAAGGTGAAAGTAAATCCAAAGGGTTTCTACAGCTATATTAATAGCAAAAGGATAACGAGGGATAAAATTGGTCCATTAGAGAGTCAGAGTGGACAGCTATCTGCAGAGCCAAAAGAGATGGGGGAGATATTGAACAATTTATTTTCTTCGGTATTCACCAAGGAGAAGGATATTGAAATATGTGAGGTAAGGGAAACAAGTAGAGTAGCTATGGAAACTATGAGATTCAAAGAAGAGGAAGTACTGACACTTTTGAGAAATATAAAAGTGGATAAGTCTCCAGGTCCGGACAGGATATTCCCTGGGACATTGAGGGAAGTTAGTGTAGAAATAGCAGGGGCTATGACAGAAATATTTCAAATGTCATTAGAAACGGGAATAGTGCCGGAGGATTGGCGTACTGCGCATGTTGTTCCATTGTTTAAAAAGGGGTCTAAGAGTAAACCTAGCAATTATAGACCTGTTAGTTTGACGTCAGTGGTGGGCAAATTAATGGAAAGGATACTTAGAGATAATATATATAAGCATCTGGATAAACAGGGTCTGATTAGGAACAGTCAACATGGATTTGTGCCTGGAACGTCATGTTTGACTAATCTTCTTGAATTTTTTGAAGAGGTTACTCGGGAAATTGATGAGGGTAAAGCAGTGGATGTTGTATATATGGACTTCAGTAAGGCCTTTGACAAGGTTCCTCATGGAAGGTTGGTTAAGAAGGTTCAATGGTTGGGTATTAATGGTGGAGTAGCAAGATGGATTCAACAGTGGCTGAATGGGAGATGCCAGAGAGTAATGGTGGATGGTTGTTTGTCAGGTTGGAGGCCAGTGACGAGTGTGGTGCCACGGGGATCTGTGTTGGGTCCACTGTTGTTTGTCATGTACATCCATAATCTGGATGATGGTGTGGTAAATTGGATTAGTAAGTATGCAGATGATACTAAGATAGGTGGGGTTGTGGATAATGAAGTAGATTTTCAAAGTCTACAGAGAGATTTATGCCAGTTGGAAGAGTGGGCTGAAAGATGGCAGATGGAGTTTAATGCTGATAAGTGTGAGGTGCTACATCTTGGCAGGACAAATCAAAATAGGACGTACATGGTAAATGGTAGGGAATTGAAGAATGTAGGTGAACAGTGGGATCTGGGAATAACTGTGCACAGTTCCCTGAAAGTGGAATCTCATGTAGATAGGGTGGTAAAGAAAGCTTTTGGTGTGCTGGCCTTTATAAATCAGAGCATTGAGTATAGAAGTTGGGGTGTAATGTTAAAATTGTACAAGGCATTGTGAGGCCAATTCTGGAGTATGGTGTACAATTTTGGTTGCCTAATTATAGGAAGGAGGTCAACAAAATAGAGAGAGTACAGAGGAGATTTACTAGAATGCTGCCTGGGTTTCAGCAACTAAGTTACAGAGAAAGGTTGAACAAGTTAGGGCTTTATTCTTTGGAGCGCAGAAGGTTAAGGGGGGACTTGATAGAGGTCTTTAAAATGATGAGAGGGATCGACAGAGTTGACGTGGATAAGCTTTTCCCACTGAGAGTAGGGAAGTTTCAAACAAGGGGACATGACTTGAGAATGAAGGGACTGAAGTTTAGGGGTAACATGAGGGGGAACTTCTTTACTCAGAGAGTGGTGGCTGTGTGGAAAGCTTCCAGTGAAGGTGGTGGAGGCAGGTTCGTTTTTATCAATTAAAAATAAATTGGATAGTTATATGGACGGGAAAGGAATGGAGGGTTATGGTCTGAGCGCAGGTATATGGGACTAGGGGAGATTACGTGTTCGGCACGGACTAGAAGGGTCGAGATGTCCTGTTTCCGTGCTGTAAATTGTTATATGGTTATATGGTTATAAAGGGATGGTCAACATTCTGGGTTGAGATCCTGCTGAACAATCCATGTTACAATCATGATATTCTGCACTATGATTATTTTCTCTTTAACATGATCTGATGTACTCATGTATGGTATAATTTGAGTAGGAAGAAAGTGCAGGTGTTGGTTTACACCGAAGATAGACACACATTGCTTGAGTAATTCAGCGGGACAGGCAGCATCTCTGGAGAGAAGGAATAGGTGACGTTTCGGGTGGCAACCCATCTATAATTTGTCTGGCAAACAAGTAAATTAAAGTTTTCCATTGTATCTCAGTACACATTACAATAATAAACCAATACACCTCTCTCTCGCTCTCGCTCTCGCTCTCTCTTCCCTTTGGACGATGCAATATTTCTAGATTTCGGTGTGAAGAGCTAGTCATCTCTGTTCATCCATCGTTGCTTAACTACTTTTCCTGTAGGCTTCGTTAGAACATACACAAACATTATTAGAGACAGGAAAAGATCTAAATTGAGAGGATGAAGGGAGAGAAAATGATGGAAAAATTGTTCGTGAAGAGATTAAAGAACAGTAATGGATCAAAGAATTTGGTCTTTCTACCTTCAAAGTGAATCAAACCACCCTGCTTGCATGATTAACAAACTATAGAGAACCACAAACTATTGCATTGGATATTTACATTCTATCAGTATCCTATTACAAATTTATATATACATATACACCATATGGACTGATGTCAGGGTGTGATCTTATTGCTGCATCCCAATCAGGTTAGGTATCAATTATGTGGGATGCAGGCAAAGGTGTGTTTCATCTCCTGGTTTCTGCAGAGTTTTAGTTCATTTTTCTGATGTGACACCACTTCCTTCAGATTTGGAGCCATTTACTTTTTATCAGATATAGTTCAATTATTTTAGATGTAGCGGAACAAGAGAATCAGATCAAAGCACACATGACTGTGCACCTGTGATTCCACACATGATGGATGTATCTTATTACTTTTTACGGTTTTGAACCAGGTCTTTGTTATGAAGATGCTATATCAGGGATTGGTCTGTTGCTGACACACTTAGGGGCCTGTCCCACTTAGGCAATTTTTTTTGCAGATTGTCACAGCCGTCGCAGGTCACCGAAAAAGCGGCGACTGGACTCCCCCACGATATTGTCTACAACAAGCTACGACAACCTACCACCTGGTCGACGTCAAGTTACGGCAAGCTACCGACAACCAGCGACTCATTAGGACGTCCATCTACGACCACACCTACGACAACCTATGACCACATGGGTGACAACCGAAGCAACGACCGTGTCGCCGACAAATGAAGACAACTGAAGACAATTCAGTCGCCGGCACCTGTCGCCGGTTGATGTAGGTAGTCGGCAATGGAATTCACCGAAGTCAGCACCCGATGACAACCAACGTCACCTGGCGACAACCTGCGTCATCCTGGCGACAACCTACAACAGCACCCACGACAGGAGAAGACGAGCTACGTCAAAGTCGCCAAAAAGTTTTGAACATTTCAAAATCCAGCGGCGACCAGAAAAACGTTACGACTCTTTAGGCGACTTGAGGAGACTGCTCACGACCATACAGGTGTCACCCCGCGGCCATGTGGCGACAGCCTAGTCGCCTGTAGTCGCCGAAAAAATTGCCTAAGTGGGACAGGGGCTTAACAGCCAAATCTTGCCCTTGGTAACTGTTACTTGGTAACTTGGTAACTCTGGCATAATTAAGGTTGAAAACTCATAATGTTTCAACCAGTATTCAATGGTTGACTGTTATTGATAAATAACTTCAGATTGCTGTATAGCAATGCTGAATAACAAGTGTTATTGCTAATAATAGCAATATTAATTACTATTTGATATGCAATTGATATGCAGTTGACTTTACAATTACTGGGAATACTATTGCTACTACTTGTAAATAGCTTCTGATTCAAAACTCTGTGATGAAACTTACTCCTGTTTGATAAACTGGAGAATAGGCTAATTTTGATGAATTAAGATTTAAAAAAAATGCTGCAAGTATTCAGTAAGTAAGGGGGAAATACAATTAATATTTCAGGTTTATGACCTTGCCTCTGAGCTGGGAAACATTAGATAGTAGACATGTTTTAGGTAAAGATGGGGTAGGGGAAAACTAAGGGAGACTGAGAGAAAATGGATGACACAGTTTGGTGTCTTTTTTGAAAGGATGGTGGGGTCTTGTTGATGGGAACTAATCTGTCTGGAAGAGGTGAAAATAAAAGCAGAATCAAAGAGGTTTCATTTTTAAAATGCTGAAATTATGAGAAACAGAATATAGCAGTTGTTAAAGTTCTGAAATAAAATAATTATGATTGGACCATTAGGTCTCAATACCTAAACAAACCCTGGGTGCTTTTCTTTTTTCTTTCACTTCCTGATAGATAACATACTTGCTTATTGGACATTAGAACTAGTGTTAGATTTAAAAAAGATTCGTAATGTAAACCAGTGTGGTGATGAAAATATATCAATTTATTTAGCTATAACATGAGCATTAACTAAAACAGATATCTAATCCAAACAAGTGCAACACCACCAGATCAAATCAGACCAAGTTTTCATTCTGCATGCCTTCCAAAACCTCTTTTCATTGACTACCGTTAATTTTATCTCAGGTCTGAATTCACAAAGGTCCCCTGCACTGCTGTTGGGACATACCTACATCCATTTAAAAGTTGCAGTTCACTAGTTTTCACACAGAGAGTGGTGAATCTCCGGAACTCCCTGCCACAGAAGGTAGTTGAGGCCAGTTCATTGGCTATATTTAAGAGGGAGTTAGATGTGGCCCTTGTGGCTAAAGGGATCAGGGGGTATGAAGAGAAGGCAGGTCCAGGATACTGAGTTGAATGATCAGCCATGATCATATTGAATGGCGGTGCAGGCTCGAAGGGCCGAATGGCCTACTCCTGCACCTATTTTCTATGTTTCTATCCACATTGATGCAACAGCCAAGAAGGCACACCAACACTTCTACTTCCTGAGGGAACAAAGCATGTTTCCAGTGACTAACAAACCTCTACAGATGCACCATAGAAAGCATACTATCAGGTTCCATCACAGCTTAGTTTGGGAACATCTCTGCCCGAAACCGCAAGAAATTGTAGAGAGTTGTAGATTTAGCCCAGTCCATCACACAGAGCAGACCTCCCACCATTAACACCATCTACATTTCACTGTGTCTCAGAAAACAGCCAACATAATCAAATACTTGTCCCACCTCACTCATTCCTTCTTCCCCCTGCTCTGGCAGAAGGTAAAAAAACTTGAAACGCGCACCACTAGATTTGAAAACAGCACCTTCCACTCGGTTATCAGGTTTCTGAAGATCCTATAAACTAGGGTCCAGTCCAATTTGCCTCTACCTCATTATGTATATGGACCATCTATGCTACTAATGTGTTACAAATGCTGAGAACTATACTCTGCACGCTTTATCTTCCCCTTTCCTTTATTTATTGTACTTGAGTTTGCCTTGGTTGTTTTTATGCATGGTATATCTGATCTGTTTGGATAGCATGCAAAACAAAGCTTTATACTGTAGCTCGGTACACATGACAATAATAATCTAAACCTAATCCTAAACCTTTTCTCATCTTTGAGTGCAGAGCAGAAGACACTAACCTGTCAAAAGCCTTAATTCATGCTTGCTTAATTAAAAAGCTGCTTTCAATTCCCTTTGCCTTTCTGCACTTTCAGACTTTGCAATTCAACTCTCATAGCAAATGTTCATGTTGAACAGAACCAATCTTAGAAACAATTTCTTGTGACTGTTTATACAGACATTTCAGACATCCCTTAGTCCTAGCAGTTTGCGATCCCTTAATTCCTGAGTTGAGGTGACCTTCTGTATATTTGGACTCATCTTCCTATACATTTCTCTCTAATCAGCTCTTTCTGTGGGTTTTCTTGCAGACATATTTACCCTTTCTCTGTGCCATGCATGTTAATTACTTTATGGCAGAAGAATGAAATGCACACCGTGGGAATCTATGATCTTGTTAACTGCATCTTTCCCGAGGCTGGAATGTCATTTAAAGATCTCTTATCTTGTTAATAGCTCCATATTTTATGTCTCTGTCGTGTAAGAAGCAGGCCAGGCCAATTATTTAAACCCATCACTCCTATGTTTTTAATTTTAACAGTACTTAGTGGATTCTAAAAGCAGTTGTAATTTCTAACTGAATTTGCATTTTGCTGCATTGTTTCCAGAGCAATGCATTTTTGCCTTTATATTCAATTATTTAACATGATTAGCATTCTTGATCTTACTAAGTTTTAATTATTAAATTAATCCTTAATAACCTACACATGCCTAATATCCTGTTAATTTTTTATTATATTCCTGTCTTGTTATCAACATAACAAGATTGAAAATGCTAGTTTAGCACTGGGCTGCTCATCTGACTGGCTGTTCCTCATCAGAATTTGGGCTGTGAGTTTGGCAGGTTACTCTACTGTGAGTAGCTTAGAGCAGATGAGCCTAATTCAATTTTTAATTCAATGTCTATATGAGCACAAACCCAGCATGGAATATTGAAATTTGAGTCCTAGTTGATTTTTTTTCCTTTGAGAATCTATGGATTTTGATGTCACCTGCTGCACCCTAATTGTGCCTTGTCAAGCACAGAAATAAAATTAGACAGGACAAATACAATGCTCTTCATTCATGGGTGAAACAGGAAGGCACATTGTTGATTAACGTATATTTATGGAAACTTACTGAAACAGCACAATTGTAATACAGATATTTGTAAATGCCTCCTTTCATTGAACTATGGCCAGCCCATATACCATCCGCAAATTACTCGCTGGACTTTGTCATGCCCAAAGATACTATTATATGTGCTTTCCTGTTTAAAGTGGTGACTGTAATCTTTCTCCCTATGAACCATTAGTTGCTGGAATTCAGTTCATTTGGCTCCTTTGTTAAAGCACAAAGACTTTTCCTTATGCAGCCACGATGTCTTACTATAACTTGTTGTAAATTGAGCTACATGCAGGTCTACTTTACAATAATAAGCCAGACACTATATAAATGTCAAAAATGTTATTGAACACATCACATGGACACCTCCATCTCTGTGACCTCTAGCAGAATTATGGACAACAGTAACATTTACATCTCTGGAGGAGGAGCCATCCTGGGGAACGGCTGCTAACCAGCAGCTGTCCCTTCAATTCACTTTTTTTTATTAGTTTTTAGTGAATTTTGTCCTATGTTTGTTGGGAAATTTGACTTTTTTATGTGGGGGGGAAGGGGGAAACTATTTTCTAGGTCCCTACCTGGTCGGTGAGGCAGCTTTTTCCCCGGGCTGCTCCGTCGACCCGTCCTTGCGGCCTACCAGCGGGAGTGGAACGGCGTTTTCCTGGCGGGGACCGCCCAGCACCTTCAGCTTCGGTGGCGGCACAGCGCTGGAGCGCTATCGCGGAGCGGAGCGGGCGATGCCTTGCCTGGGTCGCCGCGCTGGAGCGCCGGTATGCTGAGACCGCCGTGATCAACACCGTCGAGCTGTGGGACTGTGGAGCGGCCAGCCGCGGGCTGCGGCGCCGACTTTAACATCGGGAGCCTCGGAGCACCAACCGACGCGGCCCTGTCGGCTTCGGAATGCCACGGACTCCG
Organism: Amblyraja radiata; assembly: GCF_010909765.2. Lineage (NCBI taxonomy): Eukaryota > Metazoa > Chordata > Chondrichthyes > Rajiformes > Rajidae > Amblyraja > Amblyraja radiata. The sequence goes on along the minus strand of NC_045962.1, from coordinate 63,901,686 downwards.
GTAGGGAATCGGCCGTTCCAGCCGTCCCAGTGTAATTTGAGTTGAGCACATAAATAAAATAAACACAACATTATAGAATTATATAAAAATGTTATGATTAACAAGCTTATCAGGAAGGCTGGCTCCATCTCCAACTCCATCATGGGTGCGGAGTTGGATTCATGGGAGGTGGGCTTGGAGGGCAGGAAGCTATTCAAACTGCGGAGCATCTTGGGCAATATAGCTCATCCCCTCCATGACACACTGGTCAACCTGAGGAGCACTTTCAGCAATGGATTGGTTCCACCAAGATGCAGGACAGAACACCACAGGAGAACCTGTGGCTATCAAACTGTACAACTCCTTCCCCTTCTGTCGTGGGGTAGACTGACTCCCCCCCCAATCTTTGCACATCTTTGCACAATCTTTCCATCTACCACTGTGCCACCCTAAATGTGTTTTCAATCCTTTCCATTCGTCACTTTAATGTTTCATGTTTCTTGCATTTTACGATAGAACTGCTGCAGACCAATTTCCTGGCTGGGATAAATAACGTTCTATCGTATCATATTGTATCATATCAAGATGACCAGAAACACTCACTTTTAAAATGTAGTTTGACCAGTCATACAGCATGAGAATGACTTTTTTTCTGACTTCTATAGTTTTGCATTCAACATTGTATTGTTGCTCTGCATCAGTTGGCTTTATGAGTGTGGAATCCATTTAGACACTAAGAACTTTTAAAACTTTATCCTTAACTATTTCAATGACATTTATGAAATATTTTGGTTGGTCTTTTTATCCTCATTATGGTTTTCTTTTATTCATTCATGGGATGTGGGCCTCATAGGCTGAGCATTTAGAAACATTTAATTTCCAATTCATAATTAGATTTACATTTATTATTGTCACATGTACAGAGGTACAGTGAAAATCAACACATAAAAAGATAATGCCTAAGCCTGGCGATTCTCTGTGTGCTTGTCCCAGAAGTGGATCTGCTGTCATTCATTACAATCGCTCCACTCTTTTAAACCTCTACTCCAACACTAAACATTATTCCATTTATCCTGCATTGGTACACTGTGGATAGCTTTATTGTAATCATGTATATTTGTTCCACTGACTGCAAGCTATCCAGGCAAATCCGGTAATACTATCCAGAAAAAGAATCGTCAAACTCAGGTAGAACAGTAAGAGCATAGGGGAAGATTCAGAGTGCAGAATATTGTTCTCGCCATTGTAGCGTATCAGTTCCGTAGACAATTGGGCTTGAACCACTTGCAGAATTATGGACAACAGTAAAATGTGGTGAATTGCTGCCTTGAACTGTTGCAATCCTTTGGGTGTGTGTATACTCACAAAGTTGTTCAAGAGAGAGTTCCATGATTTTGATAGTGAAGGAATGGTGATATATTTCCAAGTCAGTGTGCTGTGTGGCCTGGAGGGCAACTTTCAGTTCATAGTCCTCGCACGTTTTTACTGCCTTTGTCCTTCCAACTGGTAGAGGTCATTGGTTTGGAATATGTTGTGTCAAGAGTTTTAATGAATTGCAGCAGTGCATCCTATAGACGATGGAAACTAGTGCTACTTTACATTTACAGGATCATACAGAGCAATAGCTCTTCTAAATACCGATCAGAAAATATTAGCTAAAACTTTGGCAAGAAGACTAAGTTCGTACATTAGTAAACTAATACACTCAGACCAAACTGGGTTTATACCTCAACGACATTCATTTAATAACCTGAGACGTTTGTTTAATATAATGTATTCACACAGAACGATAAATGAAGATTTATCAATTATTTCTTTAGACACAGAAAAAGAATTTGACCAAGTAGAATGGGAATATTTCTTTACAGTATTGCAAAAAATTCCAACTTGGAGAAATTTTTATCTCATGGATAAAGTTGTTATATAACAATCCGACTGCCAGAATACTGACTAATCAAACTCTGTCACCTAAATTTCAATTATTCAGGGGCAATAGACAAGGATGTGCTCTTTCACCAATGTTATTTGCCCTTGCCATAGAACCCTTAGCTGAAAATATAAGAGTACATCCGGGCATTCATGGTTATAACACTAAACATACCACCAACAAGATTTTGTTATATGCAGACGATGTACTTTTATGTATTACCAACTCTCAAGTCAGTATCCCAAATATATAAACCTCATTAGAACAATTTGGTTCCTTCTCAGGGTATAGAATAAAATGGAATAAAAGTGAAATCATGCCAATAAAAGCTCAAGACCCTTCACATCTCCTAAAATTTCCCTTTAGAATTGCCACTGAAAAATTTAAATACCTTGGCGTTTAGGCGACTAGAAAATATACCTCTATTCCAAGCAAATTTTCCTCCATTAATGACTAAATTAAATGCCCTTATTCAATTTTGGAAAACACTTCCTATTTCCCTTATAAGTAGAGTAAATGCTATAAAGATGATTTTCCTTCCACAACTCCTTTACCTATTTCAATCAATACCGATTTATCTCCCTAAAGGCTTTTAAAAAAAACTTGACTGTGATTACAAACTTTATCTGGGATTATAAAACTCATAGAATTTATTTATTTTTATTTTTTATTTTTTATTAATATTTTTATTAGAAGCAGTGTACAGTAGTATAAACCGCGGCATATGACAAAATACATTTAATGTATATCTTCCATTTTAAATTTAACAAAAAAGAAGTAGAACAAGAGAGAAAGAGTGATAACCATATAACCATATAACCATATAACAATTACAGCACGGAAACAAGCCATCTCGACCCTTCTAGTCCGTGCCGAACACATAATCTCCCCTAGTCCCATATACCTGCGTTCAGACCATAACCCTCCATTCCTTTCCCATCCATATAACTATCCAATTTATTTTTAAATGATAAAAACGAACCTGCCTCCACCACCTTCACTGGAAGCTCATTCCACACAGCTACCACTCTCTGAGTAAAGAAGTTCCCCCTCATGTTACCCCTAAACTTCAGTCCCTTAATTCTCAAGTCATGTCCCCTTGTTTGAATCTTCCCTACTCTCATTGGGAAAAGCTTTTCCACGTCAACTCTGTCTATCCCTCTCATCATTTTAAAAACCTCTATCAAGTCCCCCCTTAACCTTCTGCGCTCCAAAGAATAAAGCCCTAACTTGTTCAACCTTTCTCTGTAACTTAGTTGCTGAAACCCAGGCAACATTCTAGTAAAAGAGAGAAAGTGAAAGAAATAGTGAATGTGTAAACCCCTAGACAACCAATAGTGCAGTCCAGGAGTGAATAAGTAAAAGCCTATAGAAGAATAAAAAGACAAAAACAAAAAATAATAAAGGAAAAGGAAAAAACGGACCATTACGTGTTGATATACCTGCTTCATTTCTCGCCACATCCATCACCCTGTCCGTAAATCGGTTTAATTCTGAAGTTGTGTTGCACCATACTATACTTGTAATGAATCAATGAAAGGAGACCATATCTTTAAAAATTGATCTGATTTTCCTGCTAAGTCGAGTCTCATATCTTCAAGATGTAGTGTCTCAGACATGCTTGTGATCCACATTTTAAGAATTGGGGTGGATGCATTTTCCCAAAATTTAAGTATAAGTTTTTTTGCCATTATCAGGCCATAATTGAGGAAACGTCTATGAAATATTGATAGCTCAGAGCAGGCTCCTGTTGTTCCAAAAATAAACTCATAGAATTTATAAACAACATTTATGTAAACCTAAAGAAAACGGTGGATTGGCTCTCCCCAATTTTCTTTTCTATTACTGGGCAACTAATATTAAAAATTTAATCTACTGGATGGATGATACATGTCAACAAGTAAACTGGTTAAAAATGGAGCGGGAAGATTGTTCACCTTTCAATATAGGCGCGATTCTTCTTTCTCCAATACATCTGAATAAATTAACGTATGAGAATAATCCGATAATTCATAGCACCCTACGAATTTGGAAACAGTTGAAATCAACTCTCAAATTGAGAAATTTCTCTCTCCTTTTACCAATCGCCAACAATCCCTCGTTTAAACCGTCTACTTTAGACAAGGCATTTGCACAATGGAAAAACTCAGGAATTAAAATGCTGGGAGATCTTTACGACAAGGGGATCTTCCTCTCGTTTCAAGAATTACAGGAGAAATATCATATGAAAGCTAGTAATTTTTTTAGATATCTTCAAATCCGAGACTATATGAAAACACACACGCAAGACTGTCATTCTATGGGCCCAGATATATTAGACGAATGCATGAATAGAAAGGTGAATACAAGTAAGTTAATATCCAATATTTACAATACCCTTTTAACTGCACATATCCCACCTTCTGAAATAATTAGGCAAGCATGGGAAGATGAAATGGGCTTATCAATCTCAAAGGATAGTTGGGAGGAAAGCCTTTTATATACATTACTGCTCTCTTAATGTTAGGCACTCCCTGATACAATTTAAAATACTGCACAGACTTTATTACTCAAAGTCTAAATTGAACAAGATCTTCCCAAATGTTTCCTATTTGTGATAAATGTCTCCTTCAAGAAGCAACCATAACCCAGTCTTTTGCTTCCTGCACAAAGTTACAAAATTTCTGGAGGGGAATATTTGATATATTTTCCAAAATAGTTAAAACTAAATTGGACCCAGATATAAAACTGATCATATTAGATATGTCAGAGGCCTGTTCTGAGCTAACGATATTTCAAAGACATTTCCTCAACTACGGCCTAATAATGGCGAAAAATTAATACTTAAATTTTGGAAACAGACAACAGAACCCACAGTGAAGATGTGGATTACAGATATGTCCAAGACACTACACTTGGAAAACATTAGGCTTGTCTTGGCAGAAAAACCAGATGAATTTCTTAAGACATGGATACCCTTCACTGAATTTTTACAGCAATAGTATGGTGAAACACAAATTTAAATTTAAATCCGATGCTACGAAGGGTGAAGGGGCAAGGTATATCTCAATCTTTTCTTATTCCTCTTTCTCTCTGCTGCACTGCTTTGGTAACTTAGGGGCCTTTTTCTCGTTCTTTTCTATTTTATCCCTTCATTTTTTCCTTTCTTCTTTTCTTGCTTTCCCTTTTTTTATTGTTTCCTTTTTTTCCTTAAAAAAAAAAAGGTTATAAGGTTAAAAATGCGGTACAATAATTGTATAATTGTAGATGCCGAATGTTTTATCCTTGTACAATTGCTTTAATAAAACCCCCCCCCAAAAAAAAAACTTTACATTGATGGTGGAGTGAATTAATGGTTTTGGATGTAACCAAACGAGGGGGCTGCCATGTCCTAAATAGTGATGAACTTCTTGAGAGTTGCTGATGCTGCACTCATCCATTCTCATGACGAGCCTTCTAGATGTTGGGCAGGCTTTGTAGAGTTAGGATGCGAGTTACTCTCTGAAATCTTTACTGACATAACTTTTACCAATGAGATACAAAATAATGATTATGGCTTAATTTACTTTTTACAGGTTGAAATTTACCCTTCTAATTATCAGTGTAACATAGTTTCTATTTTTCAATCTATTGCTTTCTGAACATTTTTGGAAAGGTCTATTTTTCCTTTGATTCACACTGATTTACTTATTAACTTAATGAGCACATTCCCACCTTATCTGATTTTAGTTATTTACATAAAAGACCATTTTAGGCATAATGTAAATTATATAGTGAAGATCGACACAACATGCTGGAGTAACTCAGCATCTCTGGAGAGAAAGAATTCCTTCTCTCCAGAGATTCCGCCTGTTACGCTGAGTTACTCCAGCATTTTGTGTCTACCTTCGATTTAAACCAGCATCTGCAGTTCTTCCCTACACATTTCTACTGAAATAATTGGAACAGTTTGTTTTTGCTGTTGCCAGTTAGTCGTTACAAAGTTAAATGGACCATATTCCTAGTCTTTGGGAATTGTAGTTCAGATCCCTCTTGATATGCTGTCACGAGAAGTCAGAACTGCAGCTTTACAAAAGCATACTCAGCCAGCAGTGCAATAGTTTTCATTTCAAAAATTAAAGGCTCATTGAGATGTGTAATTTATGACAAATTATGGAAAACCTGTCTGGAAACATGTCCTCTAGGATTTAGATTAAAGAATCTTAATTTATTTTATGTAAAGCCATAGCTCTGAAGTAATACTTGATGTAATAACCAATTCTAACCTTAGAGTTTTTGTGCAAAAGGATGAGCAATGCCCTGAACTGGAAAGGGTTTCTACATTATAATTGGTAGTTCATGAGCCAAAGAAGCAATACTACCTTCAAATTTTAACTCTTTATAGTTTAAAGAAACATAGAAACATAGAAAATAGGTGCAGGAGGAGGCAATTTGGCCCTTCGACCCAGCACCGCCATTCATTGTTATCATGGCTGATCATCCCCAATCAATGCCTGCCTTCTCCCCATATCCCTTGATTCCATATCTCCTGCTCTGCTCACTCTATACCCTGCAACCAGGCAAAGCCCCATCGCTAATTATAAATTGGCTGTCAACACCACCATTGTTGGACAAGCACCAGGTAATGTCAGAATACAGGAGGGAGATTGACGATCTAATTGAATTGTGCTAGAACAACAGTCTTGCAAAATCACTGCTGATTGTTGACTTTAGAAGGGTAAAGCCAAGGATCCAGAGACAGAGAGTCAACAACTTCAATTTCCTAGGCCTGGAAATCTCTGAAGATCTGTCCTGGGCCCAGCACATTGATGCAATCAGAAAAAAAAGCCCATCGACACGTCTACTTCCTTCAAAGATTGAGGAGATGTGTATGTCACTGAATAGTCCAACACAGTTCTACAGGTGTACACTAGAGGGCATGCTGTGTAGGAAGTAACTGCAGATGCAGGTTTACATGGAAGGTAGACACAAAATGCTGGAGTAACTCAACGGGCACGCAGCATCTCTGGAGAAAATGAATAGGTGACGTTTCAGGTCACGACCCTTCTTCTGACTGAGAGTCAGGGGAGAGGAAATTAGAGGTATAGGAAGATACAAATAACAAATGAATGAAGAGTATGTAAACATAGAAACATAGAGAATAGGTGCAGGAGTAGGCCATTCGGCCCTTCGAGCCTGCACCGCCATTCAATATGATCATGGCTGATCATCCAACTCAGTATCCTGTATCTGCTTTCTCTCCATACCCCCTGATCCCCTTAGCCACAAGGGCCACATCTAACTCCCTCTTAAATATAGCCAATGAACTGGCCTCAACTGCATTCTGTGGCAGAGAAACAAAGAGAATCAAAGCCAGGAACAATGATCGGGGAAAGGTGGAGCCCACAATGTTCCATTGTTGGTTGTAGAAAAGGTAATAACGAGTGGATACAGACAATGAAATTAAGGAGGATGGCAGTGAAGCTAATTGGATGAGTATGATGGGGGAGGGACGGAGAGAGAGGGAATGCAAGCGTTTCTTGAAATTAGAGAAATCAATATTAATACAGCAGGGTTGTTAGCCATTGCCATACATGTGACAATTAAACATTCTTGAGCCTGAACTCTTGGTGTTTTCTGCCATTCCTTAAAGCCTGTCTCACAGTGCGAGTCCACCCGCGAATGACCCCGTGTGAAAGAAAAAATCAGACTCGTGGTTGTGTACGAGATTCCAAGTTTATGTTCAAGAGTTTAACCGAGTTCCCACGGGTATGTCTAAGTTTGCTGCTTACTTCTCATTTCTGTGATGTTCCAAGTTCCTCTCCCGAGTTACCAAGTTCCTCTCCCGAGTTACTCTTGAGCCAACAACGACGTGTGGAAAAATCATCACATGGTGATAGTGATGTCATGCAGTTTTTTTTTCACTATAAAAAGACCTGGCCTGAAGAACGATCTCGGGAAAGTGTGCAGCTCACCCATGTACCCTTCCCCTTCTCCCCCCACCCCATCCTCCCACCCCTTCTTTCCCTCGCATTATTTCTTGATGGCTTCTTTTGGAAGAAATCACTTTGAAAATTATTGTTTATCAACCCTTCTTGTATTTCACTGCCGAAGCACTGTTTGGTTAATGGGTCTTGTACCTGTGGTAGTTCAATTATTTGTTTCATTACACAATCTTCACAATTTGCCTGGATGTTAGAATATGTCACTATGTAAAGCATGTCAAGGTTTAATAGTAATTTACTGGTTACTTGAGGAAACCAAGTGGAGTGGACCCCGGCAGTAATTTCTGGTGCTGCATGCAATGGGTTTGCGAACACAAGACAGACCAGCCAGCCGGCTTCATGGGACCTCCCTGGAACTATGGTGGGCTAGGACTGCAGGCTGGGTGATGTGTGAACCAACAGATATCCTACACACCTTGAAAAGCTAGGAGGCACCTTGTCACTTGAAAGGAAATGATTCACCATCAGGGCATCAAGTGTACTTCACAAGTGGCTACAGTCTTGGCTCACAACTGAAAGCCTCCTTAACGTGGACAGACTGGGTGGAAAGTGATGCCTGAGAAAATCCCCTGTATAAATGCATAAAATTTGTCGGATATAAATCCTGAGATGGGACACCTGTCCCATATATCTGCTTCTCCATAAAAAGTCCATTAATCTAACAAGGATTCATGGCACCGTTTCAATGTGAAAAGTTAAAGTTCTGAAGGGAACTAATTAACTCTTGCAATGCGGCTTTCCCCACACTGCATGGTTCATTCTTTTTGCCACTGTTTCTCAGATCCCCGGTGAGTGCTTTTTGCTCCTTCACTGAAAATGTTCCATTAAGATCTGACTAATCTTCAACATTTCACTTCTGGCACTCAGGCCAAACCCATGAGTTACTCACGAGTCACTACGGTAAACTCACGGGCTACTACGTTCTTACAACGAGTTTAAATGTTTCAAATTTTAACTTCAAGAGTAAATTTGACTCGTGGAAATTTTTCATCATGTTGAAAGTTTTTCAAGAGTTAACAAATTTCCCGGGAACCTGCCGTTAGCGCTACGAGTCGCTAAGTTGCGTCCACGAGTTCCGCGTTCCTGCTACGTTAATTGTACGTGATTTATTTTAAACTCGGGGTCACTCGTGGGTCGACTCGCACCATGAGACAGGGATTTAACGTCATTTCTAATGTTGCTGAATTGCAGAATCAATTTGTAACATTTCAACGGCTAGATTACAAGCCTTTTTATAATTACAAAACACCTGATTAAGAAGGTTTGTACTAAAGGATGAACAACAGCCTGACATACATGATCTTATTGTCCAAGCGGTCCAGTGCAGAATTGGGAACCACAGGGACTGCATACTTAAACTAAACCTCATCCAACGAATGCTTGCTGTGGGTGTGATTTGTGATGCCTCCTCCTGAATGTGCTTGTAGCATTCAGCCATTGCCAATCAAGTTGTTAAATTAATTAGGACTTCAGCCAGGGGTTTCAATTTTAATAGTGGTTTGCACCACTCTGTAACCAGTCGGTGTTTCTTAGAGCCTACCCTGGACTTCTTCAAGGGGAGGTAGAACTGGTGCAAGTAAGGGCAAAAGTAACTTGATTCAACAAGCATAACTCAAAACCTGAGAGATTGGGCTCCATATTTCTCGGTAGGGGGCGCTGCACTGGCAGCAGCCTGTCGGCAGCGTGTCCGTCTTTTTTCAATTTTTTTTTATTTTTTTAGTATGTTTAAAAGTCTGTGTTTAATGTTTCTTTGTGTGTTATGTGTGGGGGGTGGTGTGGGGGGGTAAGGGGGAAACCGTTTTGGCCGCCTCTTCCATGGAGAGGCGACTTTTTCAGGTCGCCTCCCCCGTGGCCTAACAGCAGGATCAGCGCGGACTTTCCCGGAGACGCGCCCGGAGCTTCAGCGGCGGGCGCAGCGTGGACTCTCGGCGCGGAGCGGGTGAGACCTCGCTGGAGGGGAGCGCTCCGTTACGCTGGCCCGCGGCAGCCGGCAGCCTGAAGCCGCGGTCTGCAGAACTCCAGCTGGTGCGGCGTCTACAGCCCGGGATCTCACGTTGGGGACCCGGGTGGAAGAAGAAGCTTCCACCGCCGGCCCGCGGCCGTCTTCTACCGCAGGCGCGGTATGGACTTACCATCACCCCTGGAGGGGAGCTTCGACCGCCGGCCCTGCAGACTGCGGTGCTTCCGGCTGCGGCACGGCAGGTACTTTAAAACTTTGACCGCCGGCCTGCGGCCTACACCAGCCTGAAGCCGCGGTCTCTGGTTGGGAAGAGCCAATCCTGGACTCACCTTGACTTTGACTTTGTCCCTTACCATCTGGACGCCCGCAGCAACGGCTGTGGAGGGTGGAGGTCCCGACCACGGGGGAAAATGGAGGAGGACTGGCCAAGCTCTGTGCCTTCCACCACAGTGATGAATGCTGTGGTGGATGTTTGTGTAAATTTTTTATTGTGGTTGTATTCTTTATTACTGTACCGCTGCTGGCAACCCAAATACCACCGACCTTGGTTGTGTGGCAATTAAATTATATCAATTATATCAATATTTATTTTATGGGGCACAAACTCTTCAAAGGGGTGGCATGGTGGCACAGCAGTAGAGTTGCTGCCTTACAGCACCAGAGACCCGGGTTTGATCCTGACTATGGGTGCTGTCTGTACAAAGTTTGTACATTCTTCCCATGACCAATTGGGTGTTCTCTGGGTGCTCCGGTTTCCACCCATAAAGAAGTACAGAATTTGTAGGTTAATTGGCTTCAGAAAAAATGTAAATTGTCCCTAGTGTGTAAGAGAGCTTTGGGGTATGGGGTGATCGTTGGTTAGCACGGACACGGTGGGCCGAAGGGCCTTTTTCGACACTGTACCTCTAAACTAAACTAAAACTAAGGAGTTAGTAAAGAAGTATGACTTATCTCAGAAGGACCACAGAAATAAATTGCATGGGCAATGAGGAGTAAGTCAGGAAGTGAATGCCTGCAGCCAAGAGTGATATAATTTGGGTGTTTGTCTCCAGTAAATGCACCGTGACTCTCTTTACCTTATTTTTTGGATATTTCAGCTTTTTTTGCTGCCCGATATGTTCAAGCATAATAATGTAAGGTTGGCACACACAATTAAACATTGTTATTTGACATGTTAATTTACACAGACAAATTGTGTTCAGCTGTTAATAATATTGTGCTTTTATTACACTCTTCCCTTACTGGCGAAGGATTTAGTATTTAGTTGCTAACATGCAATGGATTTGAACTGTATCCTTTGATTCGTGCACCTCTGGTGGAGGCTTCTCCTTAAAGCAGTGGCCATTTCTCATAATTTTATGTGTGTGGTCCCAGCAAGAGCTCTTTTAATTTTTCATCCATTGTGTCTCCACATATAGCAACAGAAAATGCTCTCTCTAAATTTTGATGAGGGATAACTCCTGTCAGAGGATTGCTTACAGCGGTGGCTAACATGGAGTAGTGAATGGCTGCATTTGGCAGAGTTTACAAAACTGCACCTATTTAATGAGATTCTATATCCCAAGAATAGAGCGGATTGCCCTCATCACTTAGAATAGAATATCAGAGCACAGCTTGGGGTTACTCAAATGTTTAATTTGTGTTATTTCTTATTCTGTGTTTTTATTTATTTTCTGATTGTGCACAGTTTCAGCAGTATTACAGTAATTGTCAAGGTTTTCAATGAGTTGGTTGCGGGAATATTTACACCATAAATTGGGTGATATTCAAGGTTTCAAGGACAGTTTATTGTCACATGTATCAATTAAGGTACAGTGAAATTCGAATTACCATACAGCCATATAAAAAAAAAAGCAATAAGACACGTAACTACATAAAAGTTAACATAAACATCCACCACAGCGGATTCCACAAGTTCCTCACTGATGTAAAGCAATAAGGTCAAATCTCCATCCTCTTTATTCTCCCGTGGTCGGGGCAGTTGAACCATCTGCAGTCGAGACAATCGAATCTCCCGCAGCCGGAGGTTGAAGCCCCCGCGTCGGGGCGATCGAAACTCCCGCATTGGGGCGATCGAAACTCACGCGTCGGGGCGTTCGAAAC